>NC_068443.1:17754306-17876806 GCF_023373465.1 Oncorhynchus keta | reverse complement strand
AGGGCACTTGGCATATCTCCGCCCATCACTTGAGGTGTGTAGGGCACTTGGCATCTCTCCGCCCATCACTTGAGGTGTGTAGGGCACTGGGCATCTCTCCGCACATCACTTGAGGTGTGTAGGGCACTGGGCATCTCTCCGCCCATCACTTGAGGTGTGTAGGGCACTTGGCATCTCTCCGCCCATCACTTGAGGTGTGTAGGGCACTGGGCATCTCTCCGCTCATCATTTGAGGTGTGTAGGGCACTGGGCTTCTCTCCGCTCATCACTTGAGGTGTGTAGGGCACTGGGCATCTCTCCGTCCATCATTTGAGGTGTGTAGGGCACTGGGCATCTCTCCGCTCATCACTTGAGGTGTGTAAGGCACTGGGCATCTCTCCGCCCATCACTTGAGGTGTGTAGGGCACTGGGCATCTCTCCGCTCGTCACTTGAGGTGTGTAGGGCACTGGGCATCTCTCCGCTCATCACTTGAGGTGTGTAGGGCACTGGGCATCTCTCCGCTTGTCACTTGAGGTGTGTAGGGCACTGGGCATCTCTCCGCTCATCACTTGAGGTGTGTAGGGCACTGGGCATCTCTCCTCCCTTCACTTGAGGTGTGTAGGGCACTGGGCATCTCTCCGCCCATCATTTGAGGTGTGTAGGGCACTGGGCATCTCTCCGCTCATCACTTGAGGTGTGTAGGGCACTGGGCATCTCTCCGCTCATCACTTGAGGTGTGTAGGGCACTGCGCATCTCTCCGCTCATCACTTGAGGTGTGTAGGGCACTGGGCATCTCTCCGCTCATCACTTGAGGTGTGTAGGGCACTGGGCATCTCTCCGCTCATCACTTGAGGTGTGTAGGGCACTGGGCATCTCTCCGCTCATCACTTGAGGTGTGTAGGGCACCGGGCATCTCTCCGCTTGTCACTTGAGGTGTGTAGGGCACTGGGCATCTCTCCGCTCATCACTTGAGGTGTGTAGGGCACTGGGCATCTCTCCGCCCTTCACTTGAGGTGTGTAGGGCACTGGGCATCTCTCCGCCCATCATTTGAGGTGTGTAGGGCACTGGGCATCTCTCCGCTCATCACTTGAGGTGTGTAGGGCACTGGGCATCTCTCCGCCCATCACTTGAGGTGTGTAGGGCACTGGGCATCTCTCCGCTCATCACTTGAGGTGTGTAGGGCACTGGGCATCTCTCCGCTCATCACTTGAGGTGTGTAGGGCACTGGGCATCTCTCCGCCCATCACTTGAGGTGTGTAGGGCACTGGGCATCTCTCCACTCATCACTTGAGGTGTGTAGGGCACTGGGCATCTCTCCACTCATCACTTGAGGTGTGTAGGGCACTGGGCATCTCTCCGCTCGTCACTTGAGGTGTGTAGGGCACTGGGCATCTCTCCGCCCATCACTTGAGGTGTGTAGGGCACTGGGCATCTCTCCGCTCGTCACTTGAGGTGTGTAGGGCACTGGGCATCTCTCCGCTCATCACTTGAGGTGTGTAGGGCACTGGGCATCTCTCCGCTTGTCACTTGAGGTGTGTAGGGCACTGGGCATCTCTCCGCTCATCACTTGAGGTGTGTAGGGCACTGGGCATCTCTCCGCTCATCACTTGAGGTGTGTAGGGCACTGGGCATCTCTCCGCTCATCACTTGAGGTGTGTAGGGCACTGGGCATCTCTCCGCCCATCACTTGAGGTGTGTAGGGCACTGGGCATCTCTCCACTCATCACTTGAGGTGTGTAGGGCACTGGGCATCTCTCCGCTCGTCACTTGAGGTGTGTAGGGCACTGGGCATCTCTCCGCCCATCACTTGAGGTGTGTAGGGCACTGGGCATCTCTCCGCTCGTCACTTGAGGTGTTTAGGGCACTGGGCATCTCTCCGCTCATCACTTGAGGTGTGTAGGGCACTGGGCATCTCTCCGCTCATCACTTGAGGTGTGTAGGGCACTGGGCATCTCTCCGCTCATCACTTGAGGTGTGTAGGGCACTGGGCATCTCTCCGCTCATCACTTGAGGTGTGTAGGGCACTGGGCATCTCTCCGCTCATCACTTGAGGTGTGTAGGGCACTGGGCATCTCTCCGCTCGTCACTTGAGGTGTGTAGGGCACTGGGCATCTCTCCGCTCATCACTTGAGGTGTGTAGGGCACTGGGCATCTCTCCGCTTGTCACTTGAGGTGTGTAGGGCACTGGGCATCTCTCCGCTCATCACTTGAGGTGTGTAGGGCACTGGGCATCTCTCCTCCCTTCACTTGAGGTGTGTAGGGCACTGGGCATCTCTCCGCCCATCATTTGAGGTGTGTAGGGCACTGGGCATCTCTCCGCTCATCACTTGAGGTGTGTAGGGCACTGGGCATCTCTCCGCTCATCACTTGAGGTGTGTAGGGCACGCATCTCTCCGCTCATCACTTGAGGTGTGTAGGGCACTGGGCATCTCTCCGCTCATCACTTGAGGTGTGTAGGGCACTGGGCATCTCTCCGCTCATCACTTGAGGTGTGTAGGGCACTGGGCATCTCTCCGCTCATCACTTGAGGTGTGTAGGGCACCGGGCATCTCTCCGCTTGTCACTTGAGGTGTGTAGGGCACTGGGCATCTCTCCGCTCATCACTTGAGGTGTGTAGGGCACTGGGCATCTCTCCGCCCTTCACTTGAGGTGTGTAGGGCACTGGGCATCTCTCCGCCCATCATTTGAGGTGTGTAGGGCACTGGGCATCTCTCCGCATCATCACTTGAGGTGTGTAGGGCACTGGGCATCTCTCCGCTCGTCACTTGAGGTGTGTAGGGCACTTGGCATCTCTCCGCCCATCACTTGAGGTGTGTAGGGCACTGGGCATCTCTCCGCTCATCATTTGAGGTGTGTAGGGCACTGGGCTTCTCTCCGCTCATCACTTGAGGTGTGTAGGGCACTGGGCATCTCTCCGCCCATCATTTGAGGTGTGTAGGGCACTGGGCATCTCTCCGCTCATCACTTGAGGTGTGTAGGGCACTGGGCATCTCTCCGCCCATCACTTGAGGTGTGTAGGGCACTGGGCATCTCTCCACTCATCACTTGAGGTGTGTAGGGCACTGGGCATCTCTCCGCTCATCACTTGAGGTGTGTAGGGCACTGGGCATCTCTCCGCTCATCACTTGAGGTGTGTAGAGCACTGGGCATCTCTCCGCTCATCACCTGAGGTGTGTAGGGCACTTGGCATATCTCCGCCCATCACTTGAGGTGTGTAGGGCACTTGGCATCTCTCCGCCCATCACTTGAGGTGTGTAGGGCACTGGGCATCTCTCCGCCCATCACTTGAGGTGTGTAGGGCACTGGGCATCTCTCCGCCCATCACTTGAGGTGTGTAGGGCACTTGGCATCTCTCCGCCCATCACTTGAGGTGTGTAGGGCACATGGCATCTCTCCGCTCATCATTTGAGGTGTGTAGGGCACTGGGCTTCTCTCCGCTCATCACTTGAGGTGTGTAGGGCACTGGGCATCTCTCCGCCCATCATTTGAGGTGTGTAGGGCACTGGGCATCTCTCCGCTCATCACTTGAGGTGTGTAGGGCACTGGGCATCTCTCCGCCCATCACTTGAGGTGTGTAGGGCACTGGGCATCTCTCCACTCATCACTTGAGGTGTGTAGGGCACTGGGCATCTCTCCGCTCATCACTTGAGGTGTGTAGGGCACTGGGCATCTCTCCGCTCATCACTTGATGTGTGTAGGGCACTTGGCATCTCTCCGCCCATCACTTGAGGTGTGTAGGGCACTGGGCATCTCTCCGCCCATCACTTGATGTGTGTAGGGCACTTGGCATCTCTCCGCCCATCACTTGAGGTGTGTAGGGCACTGGGCATCTCTCCACTCATCACTTGAGGTGTGTAGGGCACTGGGCATCTCTCCGCTCGTCACTTGAGGTGTGTAGGGCACTGGGCATCTCTCCGCCCATCACTTGAGGTGTGTAGGGCACTGGGCATCTCTCCGCTCGTCACTTGAGGTGTGTAGGGCACTGGGCATCTCTCCGCTCATCACTTGAGGTGTGTAGGGCACTGGGCATCTCTCCGCTCATCACTTGAGGTGTGTAGGGCACTGGGCATCTCTCCGCTCATCACTTGAGGTGTGTAGGGCACTGGGCATCTCTCCGCCCATCACTTGATGTGTGTAGGGCACTGGGCATCTCTCCGCCCATCACTTGAGGTGTGTAGGGCACTGGGCATCTCTCCACTCATCACTTGAGGTGTGTAGGGCACTGGGCATCTCTCCGCTCGTCACTTGAGGTGTGTAGGGCACTGGGCATCTCTCCGCCCATCACTTGAGGTGTGTAGGGCACTGGGCATCTCTCCGCTCGTCACTTGAGGTGTGTAGGGCACTGGGCATCTCTCCGCTCATCACTTGAGGTGTGTAGGGCACTGGGCATCTCTCCGCTCATCACTTGAGGTGTGTAGGGCACTGGGCATCTCTCCGCTCATCACTTGAGGTGTGTAGGGCACTGGGCATCTCTCCGCTCATCACTTGAGGTGTGTAGGGCACTGTGCATCTCTCCGCTCATCACTTGAGGTGTGTAGGGCACTGGGCATCTCTCCGCTCGTCACTTGAGGTGTGTAGGGCACTGGGCATCTCTCCGCTCATCACTTGAGGTGTGTAGGGCACTGGGCATCTCTCCGCTTGTCACTTGAGGTGTGTAGGGCACTGGGCATCTCTCCGCCCATCACTTGAGGTGTGTAGGGCACTGGGCATCTCTCCTCCCTTCACTTGAGGTGTGTAGGGCACTGGGCATCTCTCCGCCCATCATTTGAGGTGTGTAGGGCACTGGGCATCTCTCCGCTCATCACTTGAGGTGTGTAGGGCACTGGGCATCTCTCCGCTCATCACTTGAGGTGTGTAGGGCACTGCGCATCTCTCCGCTCATCACTTGAGGTGTGTAGGGCACTGGGCATCTCTCCGCTCATCACTTGAGGTGTGTAGGGCACTGGGCATCTCTCCGCTCATCACTTGAGGTGTGTAGGGCACTGGGCATCTCTCCGCTCATCACTTGAGGTGTGTAGGGCACCGGGCATCTCTCCGCTTGTCACTTGAGGTGTGTAGGGCACTGGGCATCTCTCCGCTCATCACTTGAGGTGTGTAGGGCACTGGGCATCTCTCCGCCCTTCACTTGAGGTGTGTAGGGCACAGGGCATCTCTCCGCCCATCATTTGAGGTGTGTAGGGCACTGGGCATCTCTCCGCTCATCACTTGAGGTGTGTAGGGCACTGGGCATCTCTCCGCTCGTCACTTGAGGTGTGTAGGGCAC
The DNA here is from genome assembly GCF_023373465.1 of Oncorhynchus keta. Lineage (NCBI taxonomy): Eukaryota > Metazoa > Chordata > Actinopteri > Salmoniformes > Salmonidae > Oncorhynchus > Oncorhynchus keta. The sequence continues at coordinate 17,871,561 of NC_068443.1, read as the reverse complement.
TTGGCATCTCTCCGCCCATCACTTGAGGTGTGTAGGGCACTGGGCATCTCTCCGCTCATCATTTGAGGTGTGTAGGGCACTGGGCTTCTCTCCGCTCATCACTTGAGGTGTGTAGGGCACTGGGCATCTCTCCGCCCATCATTTGAGGTGTGTAGGGCACTGGGCATCTCTCCGCTCATCACTTGAGGTGTGTAGGGCACTGGGCATCTCTCCGCCCATCACTTGAGGTGTGTAGGGCACTGGGCATCTCTCCACTCATCACTTGAGGTGTGTAGGGCACTGGGCATCTCTCCGCTCATCACTTGAGGTGTGTAGGGCACTGGGCATCTCTCCGCTCATCACTTGAGGTGTGTAGAGCACTGGGCATCTCTCCGCTCATCACCTGAGGTGTGTAGGGCACTTGGCATATCTCCGCCCATCACTTGAGGTGTGTAGGGCACTTGGCATCTCTCCGCCCATCACTTGAGGTGTGTAGGGCACTGGGCATCTCTCCGCCCATCACTTGAGGTGTGTAGGGCACTGGGCATCTCTCCGCCCATCACTTGAGGTGCGTAGGGCACTTGGCATCTCTCCGCCCATCACTTGAGGTGTGTAGGGCACTGGGCATCTCTCCGCTCATCATTTGAGGTGTGTAGGGCACTGGGCTTCTCTCCGCTCATCACTTGAGGTGTGTAGGGCACTGGGCATCTCTCCGCCCATCATTTGAGGTGTGTAGGGCACTGGGCATCTCTCCGCTCATCACTTGAGGTGTGTAGGGCACTGGGCATCTCTCCGCCCATCACTTGAGGTGTGTAGGGCACTGGGCATCTCTCCACTCATCACTTGAGGTGTGTAGGGCACTGGGCATCTCTCCGCTCATCACTTGAGGTGTGTAGGGCACTGGGCATCTCTCCGCTCATCACTTGATGTGTGTAGGGCACTTGGCATCTCTCCGCCCATCACTTGAGGTGTGTAGGGCACTGGGCATCTCTCCGCCCATCACTTGATGTGTGTAGGGCACTTGGCATCTCTCCGCCCATCACTTGAGGTGTGTAGGGCACTGGGCATCTCTCTGCTCATCACTTGAGGTGTGTAGGGCACTGGGCATCTCTCTGCTCATCACTTGAGGTGTGTAGGGCACTGGGCATCTCTCCGCCCATCACTTGAGGTGTGTAGGGCACTGGGCATCTGTACAGGGCACTGTACAGTATGCAGTGTGACTTCTGATGCTGATTCTGACATAGTGAATGCGTGAACTGGTCACATCTACCTACATAGAGAGACTGGAGGATGGCCTGAACATGCTGTAGAGATGTATACACACACACACACACACCGCACACTTACATACAAATACACAAGACACGCATGCAGGCACACACACCAACAGACAGACATACAGAGATGCAGAAACAGACACACACCAACAGACAGACATACAGAGATGCAGAAACAGACACACACACACCGACAGACAGACATACAGAGATGCAGAAACAGACACACACCAACAGACAGACATACAGAGATACAGAAACAGACACACACCAACAGACAGACATACAGAGATACAGAAACAGACACACACACCAACAGACAGACATACAGAGATGCAGAAACAGACACACACCAACAGACAGACAGACATACAGAGATACAGAAACAGACACACACCAACAGACAGACAGACATACAGAGATACAGAAACAGACACACACTCAATCCCAACGCATACCTTTTCACGCTATTTGGACAGCCTATTAGTGGGGACAAAAGCATGTTTACTTATTCATTTAAAAAAGATCAGTGGATCTGCAAAAAACCTGGCCAATTGAAACATTTCAAACAAAGCTCTCCTCTCTTTTCTCTCTCCCTCTTGTCCTCTCTCTGTCTCTCTCTCTGTCACACACACACATTCACACATTTGCATCCTCTTTCAGGCTATGGGGGTTCTCATCCAAAAAACAGGGAGAAAGGGGGATTTGAGGGGATGGTGGCAGAGGGATGGGGGAGAGGGGAAGGCAGGGGGAGAGGGGCGAGGCAGGGGGAGAGAGGGGAGGCAGGGGGAGAGGGGTGAGGCAGGGGAAGGCAGGGGGAGAGGGGCGAGGCAGGGGGAGAGAGGGGAGGCAGGGGGAGAGGGGTGAGGCAGGGGAAGGCAGGGGGAGAGGGGGAAGGCAGGGGGAGAGGGGCGAGGCAGGGGGAGAGAGGGGAGGCAGGGGGAGAGGGGTGAGGCAGGGGAAGGCAGGGGGAGAGAGGTGAGGCAGGGGGAGAGAGGTGAGGCAGGGGGAGAGGGGTGAGGCAGGGGGAGAGGGGTGAGGCAGGGGAGGCAGCGGGAGAGGGGGGAAGGCAGCGGGAGAAGGGGGAAGGCAGGGGGAGGGGGAGGCGGGGGGAGAGGGGGGAGGGGGAAGGCAGAGGGAGAGAGGGGAGGCAGGGGGAGAGGGGTGAGGCAGGGGGAGAGAGGGGAGGCAGGGGGAGAGGGGGAGGCAGGGGGAGAGGGGTGAGGCAGGGGAAGGCAGGGGGAGAGAGGGGAGGCAGGGGAGAGGGGGAGGCAGGGGGAGAGGGGTGAGGCAGGGGAAGGCAGGGGGAGAGGGGCGAGGCAGGGGGAGAGAGGGGAGGCAGGGGAGAGGGGTGAGGCAGGGGGAGGCAGCGGGAGAGGGGGAAGGCAGCGGGAGAAGGGGGAAGGCAGGGGGAGGGGGAGGCGGGGGAGAGGGGGAGGGGAAGGCAGAGGGAGAAGGGGGAAGGCAGGGGGAGAGGGGCGAGGCAGGGGGAGAGAGGGGAGGCAGGGGGAGAGAGGTGAGGCAGGGGAGGCAGCGGGAGAGGGGGAAGGCAGCGGGAGAAGGGGGAAGGCAGGGGGAGAGAGGGGAGGCAGGGGGAGAGAGGTGAGGCAGGGGAGGCAGCGGGAGAGGGGGAAGGCAGCGGGAGAAGGGGGAAGGCAGGGGGAGGGGAGGCGGGGGAGAGGGGAGAGGGGGAAGGCAGAGGGAGAGGGGGTAAGGCAGGGGGAGGCAGGGGAAAAGCAGGGAGGAAGGGGAGAGGGGAAGGCAGAAGGAGATAGGGGAGAGGGGGAAGGCTGGGGAAGAGGGGGAAGGCATGGGGGAGGCAGGGGGAAAGGGGGAAGGCAGGGGGAGGCAGGGGAGAGGGGAAGGCAGAGGGAGATAGGGAGGCAGGGGGAGATGGGGGAAGGCAGAGGGAGGTATGGAGGCTGGGGGAGAGGGGGAAGGCATGGGGGAGGCAGGGGAGAGGGGGAAGGCAGGGGGAGATAGGGAGGCAGATGGAGAGGGAGAAGGCAGGGGGAGGCAGGGGGAGAGGGAGAAGCCAGGGGAGGCAGGGGAGAGGGGGAAAGGCAGAGGGAGATAGGGAGGCAGAGGGAGAAGGCAGGGGGAGGCAGGGGGAGAGGGGGAAGGCAGAGGGAGATGGGGAGAGGGAGAAGGCAGAGGGAGATAGGGAGGCAAGTGGAGAGGGGGGAAGGCAGAGAGAGATAGGGAGGCAGGGGGAGAGGGAGAAGGCAGGGGGAGATAGGGAGGCAGGGGGAGAGGGAGAAGGCAGAGGGAGATAGGGAGAGGGAGAAGGCAGAGGGAGATGGGGAGGCAAGTGGAGAGGGGGGAAGGCAGAGAGAGATAGGGAGGCAGGGGGAGAGGGAGAAGGCAGAGGGAGATAGGGAGGCAAGTGGAGAGGGGGAAGGCAGAGGGAGATAGGGAGGGAGGGGGAGCGATGTGCTGGAGAGGGGTCTCAAGGCTGCTCTGTTTTAAAACACTTTGATCACTCTGCAGTCACACAGCTACATAACCTCTTCTGCTTTATTAAGGACCTCTCTCACACACACTCTCTTTCCCACCTCTTTCTCCAACTCTCTCACTTTCTCATCTCTTTCTCCAACTCTCTCACTTTCCCACCTCTTTCTCCAACTCTCTCACTTTCCCATCTCTTTCTCCAACTCTCTCACTTTCCCCCGTCTTTCTCCAACTCTCTCACTTTCCCCCCTCTTTCTCCAACTCACTCACTTTCCCCCCTCTTTCTCCAACTCACTCACTTTCCCCCCTCTTTCTCCAACTCTCTCACTTTCCCCCCTCTTTCTCCAACTCTCTCACTTTCCCCCCTCTTTCTCCAACTCTCTCACTTTCCCACCTCTTTCTCCAACTCTCTCACTTTCCCCCCTATTTCTCCAACTCTCTCACTTACCATCTCTTTCTCCAACTCTCTCACTTTCCCATCTCTTTCTCCAACTCTCTCACTTTCCCACCTCTTTCTCCAACTCTCTCACTTTCCCCAACTCTCTCACTTTCCCCCCTCTTTCTCCAACTCTCTCACTTTCACCCCTCTTTCTCCAACTCTCTCACTTTCCCCCTCTTTCTCCAACTCTCTCACTTTCCCACCTCTTTCTCCAACTCTCTCACTTTCCCCCCTCTTTCTCCAACTCTCTCACTTTCCCACCTCTTTCTCCAACTCTCTCACTTTCCCCCCTCTTTCTCCAACTCTCTCACTTTCCCCCCTCTTTCTCCAACTCTCTCACTTTCCCCCCTCTTTCTCCAACTCTCTCACTTTCCCCCCTCTTTCTCCAACTCACTCACTTTCCCCCCTCTTTCTCCAACTCTCTCACTTTCCCCCCTCTTTCTCCAACTCTCTCACTTTCCCACCTCTTTCTCCAACTCTCTCACTTTCCCATCTCTTTCTCCAACTCTCTCACTTTCCCCGTCTTTCTCCAACTCTCTCACTTTCCCCCTCTTTCTCCAACTCACTCACTTTCCCCCTCTTTCTCCAACTCACTCACTTTCCCCCTCTTTCTCCAACTCTCTCACTTTCCCCCCTCTTTCTCCAACTCTCTCACTTTCCCCCCTCTTTCTCCAACTCTCTCACTTTCCCCCCTCTTTCTCCAACTCACTCACTTTCCCCCCTATTTCTCCAACTCTCTCACTTACCATCTCTTTCTCCAACTCTCTCACTTTCCCATCTCTTTCTCCAACTCTCTCACTTTCCCACCTCTTTCTCCAACTCTCTCACTTTCCCCAACTCTCTCACTTTCCCCCCTCTTTCTCCAACTCTCTCACTTTCACCCCTCTTTCTCCAACTCTCTCACTTTCCCCCTCTTTCTCCAACTCTCTCACTTTCCCACCTCTTTCTCCAACTCTCTCACTTTCCCCCCTCTTTCTCCAACTCTCTCACTTTCCCACCTCTTTCTCCAACTCTCTCACTTTCCCCCCTCTTTCTCCAACTCTCTCACTTTCCCCCCTCTTTCTCCAACTCACTCACTTTCCCCCCTCTTTCTCCAACTCTCTCACTTTCCCCCCTCTTTCTCCAACTCACTCACTTTCCCCCCTCTTTCTCCAACTCTCTCACTTTCCCCCCTCTTTCTCCAACTCTCTCACTTTCCCACCTCTTTCTCCAACTCTCTCACTTTCCCATCTCTTTCTCCAACTCTCTCACTTTCCCCCGTCTTTCTCCAACTCTCTCACTTTCCCCCCTCTTTCTCCAACTCACTCACTTTCCCCCCTCTTTCTCCAACTCACTCACTTTCCCCCCTCTTTCTCCAACTCTCTCACTTTCCCCCCTCTTTCTCCAACTCTCTCACTTTCCCCCCTCTTTCTCCAACTCTCTCACTTTCCCACCTCTTTCTCCAACTCTCTCACTTTCCCCCCTATTTCTCCAACTCTCTCACTTACCATCTCTTTCTCCAACTCTCTCACTTTCCCATCTCTTTCTCCAACTCTCTCACTTTCCCACCTCTTTCTCCAACTCTCTCACTTTCCCCAACTCTCTCACTTTCCCCCCTCTTTCTCCAACTCTCTCACTTTCACCCCTCTTTCTCCAACTCTCTCACTTTCCCCCCTCTTTCTCCAACTCTCTCACTTTCCCACCTCTTTCTCCAACTCTCTCACTTTCCCCCCTCTTTCTCCAACTCTCTCACTTTCCCACCTCTTTCTCCAACTCTCTCACTTTCCCCCCTCTTTCTCCAACTCTCTCACTTTCCCCCCTCTTTCTCCAACTCACTCACTTTCCCCCCTCTTTCTCCAACTCTCTCACTTTCCCCCCTCTTTCTCCAACTCACTCACTTTCCCCCCTCTTTCTCCAACTCTCTCACTTTCCCCCCTCTTTCTCCAACTCTCTCACTTTCACCCCTCTTTCTCCAACTCTCTCACTTTCCCCCCTCTTTCTCCAACTCACTCACTTTCCCCCCTCTTTCTCCAACTCTCTCACTTTCTTGCTCTCCCCATCTCTCTCTCTCTCCTCTCCCCCTTTTTATGTATCTCTCTGTCTCTCCTCTCCTTCTCTCTCGCCACATAATTCGTTTGGAGCTAAAATTAGCAACTCAAATGTTGGCAATCTGGATATGCTCTCCCGGCTTCCTCCCCTATGCTTTCCATGCAGTTTGACAATATTTTTGTTTACGCCCATTTCCCCCATTACACAACTGTAGCGGAGGGGATGGGATGGGGAGGGGAGGAGAGGTGGATGAAGGAGGGAGGAGAGGTGGATGAAGGAGGGGGGGTGGTGGTGAAGCAGTGGTGTGTGAGGGGGTGTGGGAAGGACAAACAGGAGATTGAGTGGAGGATTTGGCAAGCTGTCCTCTCAGCAGATAGCTCATACTTGGATAAAGCTCATTGAACTTAATAAGGATCTGAAGTAATCAGGGGGAAACTGTTTATTTCTGTATAATTGACCAGTGTGGCTCCGCCCTCTCTATGGGGTTTCTACCATCTGGACTGACATGGAAATACGAATAATCTATCTAATATGGACAGTTTTGTTCTGAGATATAAGATGAAGAAAATACAAGAGCCAAACAGGGCTAACTACGTACGGAAGTGAGAGGAAATAGAGCAGTCAGATGTTAGTTCATTATACTGTAAAGTGTCAATTGGAACAAACACAGTCATATTATTTCCAGGAGAATAGAGAGTCTGTTTACTACTTTATTATCCCCCAGGGGCAATTAGCATTACAGCAGGCAGTAGATGAACACACAGTACATACAAACAGCATTCAGGCATAAATAGAGTAAAATACAATTCCGTGCCTCATAAATAGAACTGTCACTATGGCTGATCCGTTTCCTATGACTCCTACTCAACACCCCATATAAGGTAGGCATGATTATGCCAGTGTACTCTACACACATCAAGATTGTACTGTATGAACTATAGGACACGACCAGAACCTCTGCAATTACTCTCCTCCTGCGGTGCCATATACTTTGGTCAGTTCCCATTTACTAACTAACCAATTACTCTCCATATTTACTCAGGTGAATGGGCCAGGAACCGAGGATGATGGCGATGGTCATCAGAGAGGATTTTTAATGCAGTGAACTTCAGTGGCAGATCAGGCTCAATTAACATTGAGATGAAAGTTAATCCCAGGAGTAGAGCAAACATACTTTAAACGACATGCACGTATGCATGCAGCACGCATTCCCAGTGACACACACACACACACACAGCTTCTATCCAGAAGACAGGATCAGCCCAGATTAAATATCCATTATTTCCTCTCTTCCTTCCATCTATCTGCCTTCCTCCCTCTCTCTGCCGTGTGAGATCTGAGAATATGACAACGCAGGCTAATGAGCCTGGTGCTGTAATATCTCCTCCCCTGTGTGGCCTCAGCCTGGCCCTCTCATCAAACCCAGCTAGAGAGAAAAGCTATGCACATGTCACTGAGAAAGCCCATGTCATTAAAGTTTCATTGGATTCTCTGTTTACACAATAGTATCCAACACACATAGAGGAGGAACTGAAACACACACACACACCCGCACACACCCTTCCTCTCTCTGTCAATCATGTCCAACTGATTAGTAGCATTTTCTCATCTACATGTATTGTGTCACCTCCTTTCCTAAATATAATGGTGCTCCTTTCATGAGCCGTTGTGAGGCAGTCTGTCACACATCGCTAAGTCAGCTCGCTGGCTATTAAATAAGTCCTTTTCATGAAACAAGTGTTTCATTAAACATTCACTCACTCATCCTCGTTTGCATTTTTCACCATATAACCATTGATTAAACATTGATTTTATCACTTGTTCTCATTTGCATCTGTTCACATTTATTCTTAGAAGAGTTTAGATTTGAATAGGACGAAATGTAGAGCGGGTGAGGAGAGAGAGGGGGGAGAGACAGGGAGAGGAGAGAGAGGGGGAAGAGACAGGGAGAGGAGAGAGAGGAGAGAGACAGGGGAGGAGAGAGAGGGGGAGAGACAGGGAGAGGAGAGAGGGGAGAGACAGGGAGAGGAGAGAGAGGGGAAGAGACAGGGAGAGGAGAGAGAGGGGGAGAGACAGGGAGAGGAGAGAGGGGGGAGAGAGACAGGGAGAGGAGAGAGAGGGGAGAGACAGGGAGAGAGAGAGAGAGGGGGAGAGACAGGAGAGGAGAGAGAGGGGGAGAGACAGGAGAGGAGAGAGGGGGGAGAGACAGGGAGAGGAGAGAGAGAGAGGGGAGAGACAGGAGAGGAGAGAGAGGGGGAAGAGACAGGGAGAGGAGAGAGAGGGGGAGAGACAGGGAGAGGGAGAGAGGGGGAGAGACAGGGAGAGGAGAGAGAGAGGGGGAGAGACAGGGAGAGGAGAGAGGGGGAAGAGACAGGGAGAGGAGAGAGAGAGGGGGAGAGACAGGGAGAGGAGAGAGAGAGGGGGAGAGACAGGGAGAGGAGAGAGAGGGGGGGAGAGAGAGGGAGAGGAGAGAGAGGGGGGAGAGACAGGGAGAGGAGAGAGAGGGAGAAGAGACAGGGAGAGGAGAGAGTGAGAGGGGAGAGACAGGGAGAGGAGAGTGAGGGGGAAGAGACAGGGAGAGGAGAGAGAGGGGGAGAGACAGGGAGAGGAGAGAGAGGGGGAAGAGACAGGGAGAGGAGGGAGAGGGGGAGAGACAGGGAGAGGAGAGAGAGGGGGAGAGACAGGGAGAGGGAGAGAGGGGGGAGAGACAGGGAGAGGAGAGAGAGGGGGAAGAGACAGGGAGAGGAGAGAGAGGGGGGAGAGACAGGGAGAGGAGAGAGAGGGGGGAGAGACAGGGAGAGGAGAGAGGGGGGAGAGACAGGGAGAGGAGAGAGAGAGGGGGGAGAGACAGGGAGAGGAGAGAGAGGGGGAGAGACAGGGAGAGGAGAGAGGGGGAAGAGACAGGGAGAGGAGAGAGAGGGGGAGAGACAGGAGAGGAGAGAGGGGGAGAGACAGGGAGAGGAGAGAGAGAGGGGGGAGAGACAGGGAGAGGAGAGAGAGGGGGAAGAGACAGGGAGAGGAGAGAGAGGGGGAGAGACAGGAGAGGAGAGAGAGAGGGGGAGAGACAGGGAGAGGAGAGAGAGAGGGGGGAGAGACAGGGAGAGGAGAGAGAGAGGGGGAGAGACAGGAGAGAGGAGAGAGAGGGGGAAGAGACAGGGAGAGGAGAGAGTGAGAGGGGAGAGACAGGGAGAGGAGAGTGAGGGGGAAGAGACAGGGAGAGGAGAGAGAGGGGGAGAGACAGGGAGAGGAGAGAGAGAGGGGGAGAGACAGGGAGAGGAGAGAGTGAGGGGGAGAGACAGGGAGAGGAGAGTGAGGGGGAAGAGACAGGGAGAGGAGAGAGAGGGGGAGAGACAGGGAGAGGAGAGAGAGAGGGGGAGAGACAGGGAGAGGAGAGAGAGGGGGAGAGACAGGGAGAGGAGAGAGAGAGGGGGAGAGACAGGGAGAGGAGAGAGAGAGAGGGGGAGAGACAGGGAGAGCGAGAGTGAGGGGAGAGACAGGGAGAGGAGAGAGAGGGGGAGAGACAGGGAGAGGAGAGAAAGAGGGGGAGAGACAGGGAGAGGAGAGAGAGAGGGGGAGAAACAGGGAGAGGAGAGAGAGAGGGGGAGAGACAGGGAGAGGAGAGAGAGGGGGAAGAGACAGGGAGAGGAGAGAGGGAGGGGGAGAGACAGGGAGAGGAGAGTGAGGGGGAAGAGACAGGGAGAGGAGAGAGAGGGGGGGAGAGACAGGGAGAGGAGAGAGAGAGGGGGAGAGACAGGGAGAGGAGAGAGTGAGGGGGGAGAGACAGGGAGAGGAGAGTGAGGGGGAAGAGACAGGGAGAGGAGAGAGAGGGGGAGAGACAGGGAGAGGAGAGAGAGAGGGGGGAGAGACAGGGAGAGGAGAGAGAGAGGGGGAGAGACAGGGAGAGGAGAGAGAGAGGGGGGAGAGACAGGGAGAGGAGAGAGAGAGAGGGGGGAGAGACAGGGAGAGCGAGAGGGAGGGGGGAGAGACAGGGAGAGCGAGAGTGAGGGGGGAGAGACAGGGAGAGCGAGAGTGAGGGGGAGAGACAGGGAGAGCGAGAGAGAGGGGGAGAGACAAGGAGAGGAGAGAGAGGGGGAAAAACAGGGAGAGGAGAGAGAGGGGGGAGAGACAGGGAGAGCGAGAGAGAGGGGGAGAGACAGGGAGAGGAGAGAGAGGTGGGAGAGACAGGGAGAGCGAGAGTGAGGGGGAGAGACAGGGAGAGGAGAGAGAGGGGGAGAGACAGGGAGAGGAGAGAGAGAGGGGGAGAGACAGGGAGAGGAGAGAGAGGGGGAAGAGACAGGGAGAGGAGAGAGTGAGAGGGGAGAGACAGGGAGAGGAGAGTGAGGGGGAAGAGACAGGGAGAGGAGAGAGAGGGGGAGAGACAGGGAGAGCGAGAGTGAGGGGGAGAGACAGGGAGAGGGAGAGAGGGGGAGAGACAGGGAGAGGAGAGTGGGGGAGAGACAGGGAGAGGAGAGAGAGGGGGAGAGACAGGGTGAGGAGAGAGAGGGGGGAGAGACAGGGAGAGCGAGAGAGAGGGGGAGAGACAGGGAGAGAGAGAGGGGGAGAGACAGGGAGAGCGAGAGTGAGGGGAGAGACAGGGAGAGCGAGAGAGAGGGGGAGAGACAGGGAGAGGAGAGTGAGGGGGAGAGACAGGGAGAGGAGAGTGAGGGGGAGAGACAGGGAGAGGAGAGAGAGGGAGGAGAGACAGGGAGAGGAGAGAGAGAGGGGGAAGAGACAGGGAGAGGAGAGAGAGGGGGGAGAGACAGGGAGAGGAGAGAGAGGGGGGAGAGACAGGGAGAGGAGAGAGGGGGGAGAGACAGGGAGAGGAGAGAGAGAGGGGGGAGAGACAGGGAGAGGAGAGAGAGGGGGGAGAGACAGGGAGAGGAGAGAGAGGGGGGAGAGACAGGGAGAGGAGAGAGAGGGGGGGAGAGACAGGGAGAGGAGAGAGGGGGAGAGACAGGGAGAGGAGAGAGAGAGGGGGAGAGACAGGGAGAGGAGAGAGAGAGGGGGAGAGACAGGAGAGGAGAGAGAGAGGGGGAGAGACAGGGAGAGGAGAGAGAGGGGAAGAGACAGGGAGAGGAGAGAGAGGGGGAGAGACAGGGAGAGGAGAGAGAGAGGGGGAGAGACAGGGAGAGGAGAGAGAGGGGGAGAGACAGGGAGAGGAGAGAGAGGGGGAGAGACAGGGAGAGGAGAGTGAGGGGGAGAGACAGGGAGAGCGAGAGAGAGGGGGAGAGACAGGGAGAGGAGAGAGAGGGGGGAGAGACAGGGAGAGCGAGAGAGAGGGGGAGAGACAGGGAGAGGAGAGAGAGGGGGAGAGACAGGGAGAGCGAGAGTGAGGGGGAGAGACAGGGAGAGCGAGAGTGAGGGGGGAGAGACAGGGAGAGGAGAGTGAGGGGGGAGAGACAGGGAGAGGAGAGTGAGGGGGGAGAGACACTGAGAGGAGATAGAGGGAGGAGAGACAGGGAGAGGAGAGAGAGGGGGAGAGACAGGGAGAGGAGAGTGAGGGGGGAGAGACAGGGAGAGGAGAGAGAGGGGGGAGAGACAGGGAGAGGAGAGAGAGGGGGGAGAGACAGGGAGAGCGAGAGTGAGGGGGGAGAGACAGGGAGAGGAGAGAGAGGGAGGAGAGACAGGGAGAGGAGAGAGAGGGGGGAGAGACAGGGAGAGGAGAGAGAGGGGGGAGAGACAGGGAGAGCGAGAGTGAGGGGGAGAGACAGGGAGAGGAGAGAGAGGGGGAGAGACAGGGAGAGGAGAGTAAGGGGGAGAGACAGGGAGAGGAGAGAGAGAGGGGAGAGACAGGGAGAGGAGAGAGGGGGGGAGAGACAGGGAGAGTGAGAGTGAGGGGGGAGAGACAGAGAGAGGAGAGAGAGGGAGGAGAGACAGGGAGAGGAGAGAGAGGGGGGGAGACAGGGAGAGGAGAGTGAGGGGGGAGAGACAGGGAGAGGAGAGTGAGGGGGGAGAGACAGGGAGAGCGAGAGTGAGGGGGGAGAGACAGGGAGAGGAGAGAGGGGGGAGAGACAGGGAGAGGAGAGAGAGGGGGGAGAGACAGGGAGAGTGAGAGTGAGGGGGGAGAGACAGGGAGAGGAGAGAGAGGGGGGAGAGACAGGGAGAGCGAAGAAAATGAACAAGGAAGAAGAAGAAGTAATATATGCCATTTAGCAGAAGCTTTTATCCAGAAGAAGAAAATAATAGTATATTAATATTATAGAGGATATTTGTTATTATCATCATTTCAGCAGAATTACCAGAAAATGAAAGCAGAAATTAGATTATTACATGTTTCTTCTCCACATCATTATGTAATGCCTGTACAACAGTATAAAACATATGATTATATACAAGCCTGTACAACAGTATAAAACATATAATTATGTAGACCCACTCACCATGAAAAGAACAGCCTGTACAACAGTATAAAACATATCATTATGTAGACCCACTCACCATGAAAAGAACAGCCTGTACAACAGTATAAAACATATCATTATGTAGACCCACTCACCATGAAAAGAACAGCCTGTACAACAGTATAAAACATATCATTATGTAGACCCACTCACCATGAAAAGAACAGCCTGTACAACAATATAAAACATATCATTATGTAGACCCACTCACCATGAAAATAACAGCCTGTACAACAGTATACAACATATCATTATGCAGACCCACTCACCATGAAAAGAACAGCCTGTACAACAATATAAAACATATCATTATGCAGACCCACTCACCATGAAAAGAACAGCCTGTACAACAATATAAAACATCATTATGTAGACCCACGCACCATGAAAATAACAGCCTGTACAACAGTATAAAACATATCATTATGTAAACCCACTCACCATGAAAAGAACAGCCTGTACAACAATATAAAACATATCATTATGTAAACCCACTCACCATGAAAATAACAGCCTGTACAACAGTATAAAACATATCATTATGTAGACCCACTCACCATGAAAAGAACAGCCTGTACAACAATATAAAACATATCATTATGTAAACCCACTCACCATGAAAAGAACAGCCTGTACAACAGTATAAAACATATCATTATGTAAACCCACTCACCATGAAAAGAACAGCTTGTACAACAATATAAAACATATCATTATGTAAACCCACTCACCATGAAAATAACAGCCTGTACAACAGTAGAAAACATATCATTATGTAGACCCACTCACCATGAAAAGAACAGCCTGTACAACAATATAAAACATATCATTATGTAAACCCACTCACCATGAAAAGAACAGCCTGTACAACAGTATAAAACATATCATTATGTAAACCCACTCACCATGAAAAGAACAGCCTGTACAACACTATAAACATATCATTATGTAGACCCACTCACCATGAAAAGAACAGCCTGTACAACAGTATAAAACATATCATTATGTAGACCCACTCACCATGAAAAGAACAGCCTGTACAACAGTATAAAACATATCATTATGTAAACCCACTCACCATGAAAAGAACAGCCTGTACAACAGTATAAACATGTCATTATGTAGACACACTCACCATGAAAAGAACAGCCTGTACAACAGTATAAACATATCATTATGTAGACCCACTCACCATGAAAAGAGCAGCCTGTACAACAGTATAAAACATATCATTATGTAAACCCACTCACCATGAAAAGAACAGCCTGTACAACAGTATAAAACATATAATTATGTAAACCCACTCACCATGAAAAGAACAGCCTGTACAACAGTATAAAACATATCATTATGTAAACCCACTCACCATGAAAAGAACAGCCTGTACAACAGTATAAAACATATCATTATGTAAACCCACTCACCATGAAAAGAACAGCCTGTACAACAGTATAAAACATATCATTATGTAAACCCACTCACCATGAAAAGAACAGCCTGTACAACAGTATAAACATATCATTATGTAGACCCACTCACCATGAAAAGAACAGCCTGTACAACAGTATAAAACATATCATTATGTAAACCCACTCACCATGAAAAGAACAGCCTGTACAACAGTATAAACATATCATTATGTAAACCCACTCACCATGAAAAGAACAGCCTGTACAACAGTATAAAACATATAATTATGTAAACCCACTCACCATGAAAAGAACAGCCTGTACAACAGTATAAAACATATCATTAAGTAAACCCACTCACCATGAAAAGAACAGCCTGTACAACAGTATAAAACATATCATTATGTAAACCCACTCACCATGAAAAGAACAGCCTGTACAACACTATAAAACATATCATCATGTAAACCCACTCACCATGAAAAGAACAGCCTGTACAACATTATAAAACATATAATTATGTAAACCCACTCACCATGAAAAGAACAGCCTGTACAACACTATAAAACATATCATTATGTAAACCCACTCACCATGAAAAGAACAGCCTGTTCAACACTATAAAACATATCATTATGTAAACCCACTCACCATGAAAAGAACAGCATGTACAACAGTATAAACATATCATTATGTAAACCCACTCACCATGAAAAGAACAGCCTGTACAACAGTATAAAACATATCATTATGTAAACCCACTCACCATGAAAAGAACAGCCTGTACAACAGTATAAAACATATAATTATGTAGACCCACTCACCATGAAAAGAACAGCCTGTTTGCTCAACACTGTACAACAGTATAAAACACATAATTTCCCTCTGGATACCAGAGCATTTAACATGACATGGATCTATTGATACTTGACTAAAAGAGTGTGCAAAGCTGTCATCAAGGCAAGGGGTGGCTACTTTGAATATTCTCAAATATAAAATATAGTTTGATTTGTTTAACACTTTTTGGTTACTACATGATTCCATATGTGTTATTTCATAGTGTTGATGTCTTCACTATTATTCCTCAATGTAGAAAATAGTCAAAATAAAGAAAACCCCTGCAATGAGTGGGTATGTCCAAACTTTGGAATGGTCCTGTATTTACAAAGCACAATAAACCACCTAGATCACATCCCATGCTGTGAGATGAATAATTGTAGTTACCTCGTGATATTTAATATAAATGCAGTCAAATTATGAAAATAGTGCTTATATTACCCCTTATATTAACATTTAGCCACATACATTTTAATCCTCATAGTGATATGAATTTCTATTCACTCATATAGAGCAGTTTTGAACTACAGCCGAGGTCAAGGTATGATTCCCTGTCTGTGTGTGTGTGTGTGTGTGTGTGTGTGTGTGTGTGTGTGTGTGTGTGTGTGTGTGTGTGTGTGTGTGTGTGTGTGTGTGTGTGTGTGTGTGTGTGTGTGTGTGTGTGTGTGTGTGTGTGTGTGTGTGTGTGTGTGTGTGTGTGTGTGTGTGCGTGTGTGTGTGTGTGTGTGTGCATGTGTTTGTGCATGTCTGTGTGTGTGGTGAATTGAATACTGATGGAGCGGTCGCATCTAACCCTGGTAGCGTTACGTTCTTTTCCCTCCCCTCTCTAAATACCGTCAGGGGACACCAATCAGTGACAGGTGTGTGTGGTCCTTCTCCCAGAGTGAGAGGGAGGGAAGAGAGAGGGAGAAAAGAGAGAGGGATGTAAGAGAGAGTGAGAGAAGAGAGAGGGAGAGAAGGGGAGAAGGTGAGGAAAAGAGGGAGAGAGGGATGTAAGAGAGGGAGGGAAGAGAGAGGGAGAAAAGAGAAAGGGATGTAAGAGAGAGTGAGAGAAGAGAGAGGGAGAAAAGAGAGAGGGATGTAAGAGAGAGTGAGATAAGAGAGAGGGATGTAAGAGAGAGGGAGGGAAGAGAGAGGGAGAAAAGAGAGGGAGGGATGTAAGAGAGAGTGAGAGAAGAGAGAGGGAGAAAAGAGAGGGAGGGATGTAAGTGAGAGGGAGAGAGATATGCCACAGTGTCTCCTGACCCTTCCTGTCTCAGCCTCCAGTATTTATACTGCAGTAGTTTATGTGTCAGGGGGGTTAGGGACAGTTTGTTATCTGGAGTACTTCTCCTGTCTTATCCGGTGTCCTGTGTGAATTTAAGTATGTTCTCTCTAATTCTCTCTTTCTTTCTCTCTCTTGGAGGACCTGAGCCCTAGGACCATGCCTCAGGACTACCTGGCATGATGACGACTTGCTGTCCCCAGTCCACCTGGCCGTGCTGTTGCTCCAGTTTCAACTGTTCTGTCTGCGGCTATGGAATCCTGACCTGTTCACCGGACGTGCTACCTGTCCCAGACCTATTATTTGACCATGATGTAAGAGAGAGGGATGTAAAGAGAGAGGGATGTAAGAGAGAGATGTAAGAAAGAGGGATGTAAGAGAGAGTGGGATGGAAGAGAGAGATGTAAGAGAGAGGGATGTAAGAGAGAGTGATGTAAGAGAGAGGGATGTAAAAGAGAGGATGAAAGAGAGAGGGATGTAAAGAGAGAGGGATGTAAAGAGAGAGGATGTAAGAGAGAGGGATGTAAAGAGAGAGGGATGTAAGAGAGAGATGTAAGAGAGAGGGATGTAAGAGAGAGGGATGTAAGAAAGAGGGATGTAAGAAAGAGGGATGTAAGAGAGGGATGTAGTAAGAAAGAGGGATGTAAGAGAGGGATTGAAGAGAGATGTAAGAGAGAGGGATGTAAGAAAGAGGGATGTAAGAGAGAGGGATGTAAGAGAGAGGGATGTAAGAGAGAGAGATGGAAGAGAGAGGGATGGAAGAGAGAGGGATGTAAGAGAGAGATGTAAGAAAGAGGGATGTAAGAGAGAGGGACGTAAGAGAGAGGGATGGAAGAGAGAGGGATGGAAGAGAGAGGGATGGAAGAGAGAGATGGAAGAAAGAGGGATGGAAGAGAGAAGGATGGAAGAGAGAAGGATGGAAGAGAGAGGGATGGAAGAGAGAGGGATGGAAGAGAGAGATGGAAGAAAGAGGGATGGAAGAGAGAAGGATGGAAGAGAGAAGGATGGAAGAGAGAGGGATGAAAGAGAGAGAGATGTGGGAAAGAAGGAGAGAGAGTGTCCAGGTGCCCCCATTTCAAAGCCTTGGTGAATTCGAGAGAGAGCTGGAGTAGTCCAGAGGTCTAGAGAGGGCTGGAGAGGTCCAGAGGGCTGGAGTGGTCCAGAGGGCTAGAGAGGGCTGGCGTGGTTCAGAGGGCTGGAATGGTCCAGAGGGCAAGAGGGGGCTGGAGTGGTCCAGACGTCTAGAGAGGGCTGGAGTGGTCCAGAGGTCTAGAGAGGGCTGGAGGGGTCCAGAGGTCTAGAGAGGCCTTGAGTGGTCCAGAGTGCTAGAGAGGGCTGGAGTTGTTCAGAGGGCTGGAGTTGTTCAGAGGGCTGGAGTGGTCCAGAGGGCTAGAGATGGCTGGAGTGGTTCAGAGGGCTGGAGTGGTCCAGAGGGCTAGAGAGGGCTGGAGTGGTCCAGAGGGCTGGAGTGGTCCAGAGGTCAGGAGAGGGCTGGAGTGGTCCAGAGGGCTAGAGAGGGCTGGAATGGTCCAGAGGGCTGGAGTGGGTTGGAGGGGTCCAGAGAGTCAGAGAGGGCTGGAGGGGTCCAGAGGTCTAGAGAGGGCTGGAGGGGTCCACGGGTCTAGAGAGGGCTGGAGTGGTCCAGAGGGCTGGAGTGGTCCAGAGCTCTAGAGAGGACTGGAGTGGTCCAGAGGGCTGGAGTGGTCCAGAGGTCTAGAGAGAGCTGGAGTAGTCCAGAGGTCTAGAGAGGGCTGGAGTGGTCCAGAGGTCTGGAGAGGGCTGGAGTGGTCCAGAGGGCTGGAGTGGTCCAGAGGGCTGGAGTGGTCCAGAGGTCGAGAGAGGGCTGGAGTGGTCCAGGGGTCTAGAGAGGGCTGGAGTGGTCCAGAGGGCTGGAGTGGTCCAGAGGTCGAGAGAGGGCTGGAGTGGTCCAGGGGTCTAGAGAGGGCTGGAGTGGTCCAGAGGCCTGGAGTGGTCCAGAGGGCTGGAGTGGTCTAGATGGCTAGAGAGGGCTGGAGTGGTCCAGAGGTCTAGAGAAGGCTGGAGTGGTCCAGAGGTCTAGAGAGGGCTGGAGGGGTCCAGATGTCTAGAGAGGGCTGGAGTTGTCCAGAGGTCTAGAGAGTGGTCCAGAGGGCTGGACTGGTCCAGAGGTCTAGAGAGAGCTGGAGTGGTGCAGAGGTCTAGAGAGAGCGGGAGTGGTCCAGAGGGCTGGAGTGGTCCAGAGGGCTGGAGTGGTCAAGAGGGCTGGAGTGGTCCAGAGGGCTTGAGAGGGCTGGAGTGGTCCAGAGGGCTGGAGTGGTCCAGAGGTCTTGAGAGATCTGGAATGGACCAGAAGGTTGGAGTGGTCCAGAGGGCTGCAGTGGTCCAGAGGGCTAGAGAGGGCTGGAGTGGTCCAGAGGTCAGGAGAGGGCTGGAGTTGTCCAGAGGGCAAGAGAGGGCTGGAGTGGTCCAGAAGGTTGGAGTGGTCCAGAGGGCTGGAGTGGTCCAGAGGGCTGGAGTGGTCGGAGGGCTAGAGTGGGCTGGAGTGGTCCAGAGGTCTAGAGAGGGCTGGAGTGGTCCAGAGGTCTAGAGAGGGCTGGAGTGGTCCAGAGGTCTAGAGAGGGCTGGAGTGGTCCAGAGGGCTGGAAAGGGCTGGAGTGGTTCAGAGGTCAGGAGAGGGCTGGAGTTGTCCAGAGGGCAAGAGAGGGCTGGAGTGGTCCAGAAGTTTGGAGTGGTCCAGAGGGCTGCAGTGGTCCAGAGGGCGAGAGAGGGCTGGAGTGGTCCAGAGGGCTGGAAAGGGCTGGAGTGGTTCAGAGGGCTGGAGTGGTCCAACAGTATAAACATATCATTATGTAGACCCACTCACCATGAAAAGAACAGCCTGTACAACAGTATAAAACATATCATTATGTAGACCCACTCACCATGAAAAGAACAGCCTGTACAACAGTATAAAACATATCATTATGTAAACCCACTCACCATGAAAAGAACAGCCTGTACAACAGTATAAAACATATCATTATGTAAACCCACTCACCATGAAAAGAACAGCCTGTACAACAGTATAAACATATCATTATGTAGACCCACTCACCATGAAAAGAACAGCCTGTACAACAGTATAAAACATATCATTATGTAAACCCACTCACCATGAAAAGAACAGCCTGTACAACAGTATAAGCATATCATTATGTAGACCCACTCACCATGAAAAGAACAGCCTGTACAACAGTATACAACATATCATTATGTAAACCCACTCACCATGAAAAGAACAGCCTGTACAACAGTATAAACATATCATTATGTAGACCCACTCACCATGAAAAGAACAGCCTGTACAACAGTATAAAACATATCATTATGTAAACCCACTCACCATGAAAAGAACAGCCTGTACAACAGTATAAAACATATCATTATGTAAACCCACTCACCATGAAAAGAACAGCCTGTACAACAGTATAAACATATCATTATGTAGACCCACTCACCATGAAAAGAACAGCCTGTACAACAGTATAAAACATATCATTATGTAAACCCACTCACCATGAAAAGAACACCCTGTACAACAGTATAAACATATCATTATGTAGACCCACTCACCATGAAAAGAACAGCCTGTACAACAGTATAAAACATATCATTATGTAAACCCACTCACCATGAAAAGAACAGCCTGTACAACAGTATAAACATATCATTATGTAGACCCACTCACCATGAAAAGAACAGCCTGTACAACAGTATAAAACATATCATTATGTAAACCCACTCACCATGAAAAGAACAGCCTGTACAACAGTATAAACATATCATTATGTAGACCCACTCACCATGAAAAGAACAGCCTGTTTGCTCAACACTGTACAACAGTATAAAACATATCATTATGTAAACCCACTCACCATGAAAAGAACAGCCTGTACAACAGTATAAACATATCATTATGTAGACCCACTCACCATGAAAAGAACAGCCTGTACAACACTATAAACATATCATTATGTAAACCCACTCACCATGAAAAGAACAGCCTGTACAACACTATAAAACATATCATTATGTAGACCCACTCACCATGAAAAGAACAGCCTGTACAACAGTATAAACATATCATTATGTAGACCCACTCACCATGAAAAGAACAGCCTGTACAACAGTATAAACATATCATTATGTAGACCCACTCACCATGAAAAGAACAGCCTGTTTGCTCAACACTGTACAACAGTATAAAACATATCATTATGTAAACCCACTCACCATGAAAAGAACAGCCTGTACAACAGTATAAAACATATCATTATGTAAACCCACTCACCATGAAAAGAACAGCCTGTACAACAGTATAAAACATATCATTATGTAAACCCACTCACCATGAAAAGAACAGCCTGTACAACAGTATAAACATATCATTATGGAACCCACTCACCATGAAAAGAACAGCCTGTACAACACTATAAAACATATCATTATGTAAACCCACTCACCATGAAAAGAACAGCCTGTACAACAGTATAAAACATATCATTATGTAAACCCACTCACCATGAAAAGAACAGCCTGTACAACACTATAAAACATATCATTATGTAAACCCACTCACCATGAAAATAACAGCCTGTACAACAGTATAAAACATATCATTATGTAAACCCACTCACCATGAAAAGAACAGCCTGTACAACACTATAAAACATATCATTATGTAAACCCACTCACCATGAAAAGAACAGCCTGTACAACAGTATAAAACATATCATTATGTAAACCCACTCACCATGAAAAGAACAGCCTGTTTGCTCAACACTGTACAACAGTATAAAACACATAATTTCCCTCTGGATAGCAGAGCATTTAACATGACATGGATCTATTGATACTTGACTAAAAGAGTGTGCAAAGCTGTCATCAAGGCAAGGGGTGGCTACTTTGAATATTCTCAAATATAAAATATAGTTTGATTTGTTTAACACTTTTTGGTTACTACATGATTCCATATGTGTTATTTCATAGTGTTGATGTCTTCACTATTATTCCTCAATGTAGAAAATAGTCAAAATAAAGAAAACCCCTGCAATGAGTGGGTATGTCCAAACTTTGGAATGGTCCTGTATTTACAAAGCACAATAAACCACCTAGATCACATCCCATGCTGTGAGATGAATAATTGTAGTTACCTCGTGATATTTAATATAAATGCAGTCAAATTATGAAAATAGTGTTTATATTACCCCTTATATTAACATTTAGCCACATACATTTTAATCCTCATAGTGATATGAATTTCTATTCACTCATATAGAGCAGTTTTGAACTACAGCCGAGGTCAAGGTATGACTCCCTGTGTGTGTGTGTGTGTGTGTGTGTGTGTGTGTGTGTGTGTGTGTGTGTGTGTGTGTGTGTGTGTGTGTGTGTGTGTGTGTGTGTGTGTGTGTGTGTGTGTGTGTGTGTGTGTGTGTGTGTGTGTGTGTGTGTGTGTGCATGTGTTTGTGCATGTCTGTGTGTGTGGTGAATTGAATACTGATGGAGCGGTCGCATCTAACCCTGGTAGCGTTACGTTCTTTTCCCTCCCCTCTCTAAATACCGTCAGGGGACACCAATCAGTGACAGGTGTGTGTGGTCCTTCTCCCAGAGTGAGAGGGAGGGAAGAGAGAGGGAGAAAAGAGAGAGGGATGTAAGAGAGAGTGAGAGAAGAGAGAGGGAGAGAAGGGGGAAGGTGAGGAAAAGAGGGAGAGAGGGATGTAAGAGAGGGAGGGAAGAGAGAGGGAGAAAAGAGAAAGGGATGTAAGAGAGAGTGAGAGAAGAGAGGGAGAAAAAGAGAGGGATGTAAGAGAGAGTGAGATAAGAGAGAGGGATGTAAGAGAGAGGGAGGGAAGAGAGAGGGAGAAAAGAGAGGGAGGGATGTAAGAGAGAGGGAGAGAAGAGAGAGGGAGAAAAGAGAGGGAGGGATGTAAGTGAGAGGGAGAGAGATATGCCACAGTGTCTCCTGACCCTTCCTGTCTCAGCCTCCAGTATTTATACTGCAGTAGTTTATGTGTCAGGGGGGTTAGGGACAGTTTGTTATCTGGAGTACTTCTCCTGTCTTATCCGGTGTCCTGTGTGAATTTAAGTATGTTCTCTCTAATTCTCTCTTTCTTTCTCTCTCTTGGAGGACCTGAGCCCTAGGACCATGCCTCAGGACTACCTGGCATGATGACGACTTGCTGTCCCCAGTCCACCTGGCCGTGCTGTTGCTCCAGTTTCAACTGTTCTGTCTGCGGCTATGGAATCCTGACCTGTTCACCGGACGTGCTACCTGTCCCAGACCTATTATTTGACCATGATGTAAGAGAGAGGGATGTAAAGAGAGAGGGATGTAAGAGAGAGATGTAAGAAAGAGGGATGTAAGAGAGAGTGGGATGGAAGAGAGAGATGTAAGAGAGAGGGATGTAAAGAGAGAGTGATGTAAGAGAGAGGGATGTAAAGAGAGAGGGATGTAAGAGAGAGGGATGAAAGAGAGAGGGATGTAAAGAGAGAGGGATGTAAAGAGAGAGGGATGTAAGAGAGAGGGATGTAAAGAGAGAGGGATGTAAGAGAGAGATGTAAGAGAGAGGGATGTAAGAGAGAGGGATGTAAGAAAGAGGGATGTAAGAAAGAGGGATGTAAGAGAGGGATGTAGTAAGAAAGAGGGATGTAAGAGAGAGGGATTGAAGAGAGATGTAAGAGAGAGGGATGTAAGAAAGAGGGATGTAAGAGAGAGGGATGTAAGAGAGAGGGATGTAAGAGAGAGAGATGGAAGAGAGAGGGATGGAAGAGAGAGGGATGTAAGAGAGAGATGTAAGAAAGAGGGATGTAAGAGAGAGGGACGTAAGAGAGAGGGATGGAAGAGAGAGGGATGGAAGAGAGAGATGGAAGAAAGAGGGATGGAAGAGAGAAGGATGGAAGAGAGAAGGATGGAAGAGAGAGGGATGGAAGAGAGAGGGATGGAAGAGAGAGATGGAAGAAAGAGGGATGGAAGAGAGAAGGATGGAAGAGAGAAGGATGGAAGAGAGAGGGATGAAAGAGAGAGAGATGTGGGAAAGAAGGAGAGAGAGTGTCCAGGTGCCCCCATTTCAAAGCCTTGGTGAATTCGAGAGAGAGCTGGAGTAGTCCAGAGGTCTAGAGAGGGCTGGAGAGGTCCAGAGGGCTGGAGTGGTCCAGAGGGCTAGAGAGGGCTGGCGTGGTTCAGAGGGCTGGAATGGTCCAGAGGGCAAGAGGGGGCTGGAGTGGTCCAGACGTCTAGAGAGGGCTGGAGTGGTCCAGAGGTCTAGAGAGGGCTGGAGGGGTCCAGAGGTCTAGAGAGGCCTTGAGTGGTCCAGAGTGCTAGAGAGGGCTGGAGTTGTTCAGAGGGCTGGAGTTGTTCAGAGGGCTGGAGTGGTCCAGAGGGCTAGAGATGGCTGGAGTGGTTCAGAGGGCTGGAGTGGTCCAGAGGGCTAGAGAGGGCTGGAGTGGTCCAGAGGGCTGGAGTGGTCCAGAGGTCAGGAGAGGGCTGGAGTGGTCCAGAGGGCTAGAGAGGGCTGGAATGGTCCAGAGGGCTGGAGTGGGTTGGAGGGGTCCAGAGAGCCAGAGAGGGCTGGAGGGTTCCAGAGGTCTAGAGAGGGCTGGAGGGGTCCACGGGTCTAGAGAGGGCTGGAGTGGTCCAGAGGGCTGGAGTGGTCCAGAGCTCTAGAGAGGACTGGAGTGGTCCAGAGGTCTAGAGCGTGGTCCAGAGGGCTGGAGTGGTCCAGAGGTCTAGAGAGAGCTGGAGTTGTCCAGAGGTCTAGAGAGGGCTGGAGTGGTCCAGAGGTATGGAGAGGGCTGGAGTGGTCCAGAGGGCTGGAGTGGTCCAGAGGTCGAGAGAGGGCTGGAGTGGTCCAGGGGTCTAGAGAGGGCTGGAGTGGTCCAGAGGGCTGGAGTGGTCCAGAGGTCGAGAGAGGGCTGGAGTGGTCCAGGGGTCTAGAGAGGGCTGGAGTGGTCCAGAGGCCTGGAGTGGTCCAGAGCTCTAGAGAGGACTGGAGTGGTCCAGAGGTCTAGAGCGTGGTCCAGAGGGCTGGAGTGGTCCAGAGGTCTAGAGAGAGCTGGAGTTGTCCAGAGGTCTAGAGAGGGCTGGAGTGGTCCAGAGGTATGGAGAGGGCTGGAGTGGTCCAGAGGGCTGGAGTGGTCCAGAGGTCGAGAGAGGGCTGGAGTGGTCCAGGGGTCTAGAGAGGGCTGGAGTGGTCCAGAGGGCTGGAGTGGTCCAGAGGTCGAGAGAGGGCTGGAGTGGTCCAGGGGTCTAGAGAGGGCTGGAGTGGTCCAGAGGCCTGGAGTGGTCCAGAGGGCTGGAGTGGTCTAGATGGCTAGAGAGGGCTGGAGTGGTCCAGAGGTCTAGAGAAGGCTGGAGTGGTCCAGAGGTATAGAGAGGGCTGGAGGGGTCCAGAGGTCTAGAGAGGGCTGGAGTTGTCCAGAGGTCTAGAGAGTGGTCCAGAGGGCTGGACTGGTCCAGAGGTCTAGAGAGAGCTGGAGTGGTGCAGAGGTCTAGAGAGAGCGGGAGTGGTCCAGAGGGCTGGAGTGGTCCACAGGTCTAGAGAGAGCTGGAGTAGTCCAGAGGTCTAGAGAGGGCTGGAGTGGTCCAGAGGTCTGGAGAGGGCTGGAGTGGTCCAGAGGGCTGGAGTGGTCCAGAGGTCGAGAGAGGGCTGGAGTGGTCCAGGGGTCTAGAGAGGGCTGGAGTGGTCCAGAGGGCTGGAGTGGTCCAGAGGTCGAGAGAGGGCTGGAGTGGTCCAGGGGTCTAGAGAGGGCTGGAGTGGTCCAGAGGCCTGGAGTGGTCCAGAGGGCTGGAGTGGTCTAGATGGCTAGAGAGGGCTGGAGTGGTCCAGAGGTCTAGAGAAGGCTGGAGTGGTCCAGAGGTCTAGAGAGGGCTGGAGGGGTCCAGAGGTCTAGAGAGGGCTGGAGTTGTCCAGAGGTCTAGAGAGTGGTCCAGAGGTCTAGAGAGTGGTCCAGAGGGCTGGAGTGGTCCAGAGGTCTAGAGAGAGCTGGAGTGGTGCAGAGGTCTGGAGAGAGCTGGAGTGGTCCAGAGGGCTGGAGTGGTCCAGAGGGCTGGAGTGGTCAAGAGGGCTGGAGTGGTCAAGAGGGCTGGAGTGGTCCAGAGGGCTTGAGAGGGCTGGAGTGGTCCAGAGGGCTGGAGTGGTCCAGAGGTCTTGAGAGATCTGGAATGGACCAGAAGGTTGGAGTGGTCCAGAGGGCTGCAGTGGTCCAGAGGGCTAGAGAGGGCTGGAGTGGTGCAGATGGCTGGAGTGATCCAGAGGGCTAGAGAGGGCTGGAGTGGTCCAGAGGTCAGGAGAGGGCTGGAGTTGTCCAGAGGGCAAGAGAGGGCTGGAGTGGTCCAGAAGGTTGGAGTGGTCCAGAGGGCTGGAGTGGTCCAGAGGGTGTGAGTGGTCGGAGGGCTAGAGTGGGCTGGAGTGGTCCAGAGGTCTAGAGAGGGCTGGAGTGGTCCAGAGGTCTAGAGAGGGCTGGAGTGGTCCAGAGGTCTAGAGAGGGCTGGAGTGGTCCAGAGGGCTGGAAAGGGCTGGAGTGGTTCAGAGGTCAGGAGAGGGCTGGAGTTGTCCAGAGGGCAAGAGAGGGCTGGAGTGGTCCAGAAGTTTGGAGTGGTCCAGAGGGCTGCAGTGGTCCAGAGGGCTGGAAAGGGCTGGAGTGGTTCAGAGGGCTGGAGTGGTCCAGAGGGCTCGAGAGAGCTGGAGTGTTCCAGAGGGCTGGAGTGGGATGGAGTGGTCCAGAGGGCTGGAGTGGTCCAGAGGGCTGGAGTGGGCATGATTCCCATAGAAGATAAAGTGGTAATCCCTTGAGGTCACAAGATCGGTCCCTTAGAGCCACAACAGGCCAGAATGCAGGACATGAGGGCCAGCAGGGCCAGCTCACTGCTCAGTACTCATCTCACAAACACACACGCACACGCACACGCACACACACACACACACACACACACACACACACACACACACACACACACACACACACACACACACACACACACACACACACACACACACACACACACACAAACACACACACACGCTTCCCACTACACACAGCCAGCGAGCTGGAGCAGCTGCAGCTTATTGGTCTGAGTCTTGCCCTGTGGGACATTATTAAAGATTACAGGAGATAATCACAGCGGTATCATGCAGAATGCCAGGACCAGCAGCCACTATGTCATCATGCACAGGATGTTGGACTGGTTGGAATATTAGTGGTGTCGCTACAACCCTGTCCTGTCTGTGTTGAAACAGACACAGCTAAGAGATTAGAGTACTCGGAAAAAGGTTCAGTGGATTTAACTGGACTGGATGTGGAAATGCACAGCGGTTGGAGAGGCATGTACATACACACATACGGATGTACACAAATTCTCGCATATTGACGCGCACACACAGACACACAATTTGTGACTCCAACCTCTACTTCTCAACCAACCCTCCTAACAGTAGCCTCCAAACAGTAGCCTCCAAACAGTGGACTATGTCCCTCCAAACAGCAGACTATGTCCCTCCAAACAGTGGACTATGTCCCTCCAAACAGTGGACTATGTCCCTCCAAACAGCAGACTATGTCCCTCCAAACAGCAGACTATGTCCCTCCAAACAGCAGACTATGTCCCTCCAAACAGCAGACTATGTCCCTCCAAACAGCAGACTATGTCCCTCCAAACAGTAGCCTCCAAACAGCAGACTATGTCCCTCCAAACAGTAGCCTCCAAACAGTAGCCTCTTCCCCTCCAAACAGTAGCCTCTGCCCCTCCAAACAGTAGCCTCTGCCCCTCCAAACAGTAGACTGCCCCTCCAAACAGCTGAATATGTCCCTCCAAACAGTAGACTCTGTCCCTCCAAACAGTAGCCTCCAAACTGTAGCCTCCAAACAGTAGCCTCTTCCCCTCCAAACAGTTGCCTCTGCCCCTCCAAACACTAGACTCTGTCCCTCCAAACAGTAGCCTCTGCCCCTCAAACAGTAGCCTCTGCCCCTCCAAACAGTAGCCTCCAAACAGTAGCCTCCAAACAGTATCTTCTGTCACTTCAAACAGTAGCCTCTGCCCTCCAAACAGTAGCTTCTGCCCTTCAAACAGCAGACTATGTCCCTCCAAACAGCAGACTATGTCCCTCCAAACAGTAGCCTCCAAACAGTAGCCTCTGTCCCTCCAAACAGTAGCTTCTGTCCCTCCAAACAGTAGCCTCTGCCCTCCAAACAGTAGCCTCTGTCCCTCCAAACAGTAGCCTCCAAACAGTAGCCTCTGTCCCTCCAAACAGTAGCCTCTGTCCCTCCAAACAGCAGACTATGTCCCTCCAAACAGCAGACTATGTCCCTCCAAACAGTAGCCTCTGTCCCTCCAAACAGTCGCCTCTGCCCCTCCAAACAATAGCCTCTGTCCCTCCAAACAGCAGACTATGTCCCTCCAAACAGTAGCCTCCAAACAGTAGTTTCTGTCCCTCCAAACAGTAGCCTCCAAACAGTAGCTTCTGTCACTTCAAAAAGTAGCCTCTGTCCCTCCAAACAGTAGCTTCTGTCCCTCCAAACAGTAGCCTCTGTCCCTCCAAACAGTAGCTTCTGTCCCTCCAAACAGTAGCTTCTGTCCCTCCAAACAGTAGCCTCTGTCCCTCCAAACAGTAGTCTCAGTCCCTCCAAACAGTAGCCTCTGTCCCTCCAAACAGTAGTCTCAGTCCCTCCAAACAGTAGCCTCTGGCCCTCCAAACAGTAGCCTCTGTCCCTCCAAACAGTATCCTCTGTCCCTCCAAACAGCAGCCTCTGTCCCTCCAAACAGTAGACTATGTCCCTCCAAACAGTAGACTATGTCCCTCCAAACAGTAGCCTCTGTCCCTCCAACAGTCGCCTCTGCCCCTCCAAACAATAGCCTCTGTCACTCCAAACAGCAGACTATGTCCCTCCAAACAGTAGCCTCCAAACAGTAGCTTCTGTCCCTCCAAACAGTAGCCTCCAAACAGTAGCCTCCAAACAGTAGCTTCTGTCACTTCAAAAAGTAGCCTCTGTCCCTCCAAACAGTAGCTTCTGTCCCTCCAAACAGTAGCCTCTGTCCCTCCAAACAGTAGCTTCAGTCCCTCCAAACAGTAGTCTCTGTCCCTCCAAACAGTAGCCTCCAAACAGTAGCCTCTGTCCCTCCAAACAGTAGCCTCTGTCCCTCCAAACAGTAGCCTCTGCCCCTCCAAACAGCAGACTATGTCCCTCCAAACAGTAGCCTCCAAACAGTAGATTCTGTCCCTCCAAACAGTAGCCTCCAAACAGTAGCCTCCAAACAG
Source organism: Oncorhynchus keta (assembly GCF_023373465.1). NCBI lineage: Eukaryota > Metazoa > Chordata > Actinopteri > Salmoniformes > Salmonidae > Oncorhynchus > Oncorhynchus keta. The sequence continues at coordinate 17,843,207 of NC_068443.1, read as the reverse complement.
TAGCCTCTGTCCCTCCAAACAGTATCCTCTGTCCCTCCAAACAGCAGCCTCTGTCCCTCCAAACAGTAGACTATGTCCCTCCAAACAGTAGACTATGTCCCTCCAAACAGTAGCCTCTGTCCCTCCAACAGTAGCCTCTGTCCCTCCAAACAGTAGACTATGTCCCTCCAAACAGTAGCCTCTGTCCCTCCAACAGTCGCCTCTGTCCTTTAGTCCAACAACAGTACATCAGTTACTTAAACTGAACCGTCCATCCCATATAGAACTAATAAATCATAATGAAAACCAGAGCATTTCTACCTCAGTGATTGGTTATCAGGACTATCATCATCTGAGCACGGCCAATGACAGCTGCTCTGACGAGAGAGAGAGAGAGAGAGAGAGAGAGAGAGAGAGAGAGAGAGAGAGAGAGAGAGAGAGAGAGAAAAGAGAGAGAGAGAGAGAAATAGAGAGAAAGCGAGAGGGAGAGGAAGAGAGAGAAAGAGAGAGGGAGAGAAAGAGAGAGAGAGAGCGAGAAAGTTGCACATGTAGCGGAGAGGTGCCCACTGGAATACTGATAAGGCTCATCTGCTGCCCAGCAAACAGGAGGCTGGCTGTCTAACACACACACAAATGCACATGCACGTATTCACGCATGCGTGCACACACACACATAAACACACGTATGCACAGACCAACGCAAACATACACGTACATGAACATGATCACACACACACACACACACACACACACACACACACACACACACACACACACACACACACACACACACACACACACACTCATTTGCTAGCATAGGAGAGACAGGAGAGTGCTACTCCCACTGCTTCTGCTGTTTCCGCCAGGCTCCAGTTAAAGCTGTACACTTAAATAGCACGGTTGCTCATAATGCTACTCCCACTCCACCTCCTCCTGTGTGACTACTGCAGTTCACGGTTCTTCTAGCCTGGATTCACATCCAACAAACTGTCGGCTGGGTTACGTGACAGGTTGCGTCTGACTCAAGCTCGGAAATGTCTAATCAGATTTCTCTCCTCCACTTGGTGCAAGGTCATTCCTTTGGTCGTTTCAGAACAACCTTCCCCTCAAGTCATGGCAGTGGGGCTGAAGCTGCATGTGTGGTCAGGAGGTTAGTGGTGGTAGTGGTGAAAATCTGAGAAGATTTTCCATAAGTTGAAAGCCACATGTTTTCTATGCCCGACTTGGTTTGAACACAAGTCTCCTGTACACCATAAGAATGTGTTAGCCCTCTGAGGGCTACACACAAATGCACAAAATGCTAGGTCTACTGTTTTCAGGCAAGGTTCCTTTACACAATTAACCACCTTGAAACACCACCTTGAAACATCCTATGCTAGCTACTTCAGAATTAACGATAGGCCTATCTCACCTCTATTTTTTTTAAACATTTTTTTTAACCTTTATTTAACCAGGCAAGTCAGTTAAGAACAAATTCTTATTTTCAATGATGGCCTAGGAACACTGGGTTAACTGCCTGTTCAGGGGCAGAACGACAGATTTGTACCTTGTCAGCTCGGGGATATGAACTTGCAACCTTTCGGTTGCTCGTCCAACGCTCTAACCACTAGGCTACCCTGCCGCAACCTTTCGGATACTAGCCCAATGATATAACCACTAGGCTACACCAGCACCAATGATATAACCACTAGGCCACCCCTACCATCACCATCACCAACACCACCACAACCACAGCCACAACCACAACACCACCACTACCACAACCACCGCCACCACCACCACAACCACACTACCACCTCCACATCACACCATCACCATCACCATCACCATCACCAACCCCACCACACCACCACCACACAACCACCACCATACCACCACCACTACCACCAACACCACTACTACACCACCACCAACACCACACCACCAACACCACTACCACCACAACACCACCACACCACCACCATTACCACCAACACCACTACCACTCCACCACCACACCACCAGCACCAGCAGCACACCACCACCACATCACACCACTACCATCACCACCACTACCACAACCACAACACCACCACCACTACCACAACCACCACCACCACTACCACTGCCACCACCACTGCCACCACCACCACGACCACAACCACACTACCACCTCCACATCACACCACTACCATCACCAACACCATCACACCACTATCACCACCAACACACCACCACCACACAACCACCACCATGCCACCACCACCACCATTACACCAACACCGCTACCACCACACCACCACTCCCACACCACACCACCACCATTATCACCAACACCACTACCACACCACCACCATTATCACCAACACCACTACCACACCACCACCACCACCACACCACCACACCACCACCATTATCACCAACACCACTACCACCACAACACCACCACCATTACCACCAACACCACTACCACTCCACCACCACACCACCACACCACCAACACCAGCACCACACCACCACCACATCACACCACTACCATCACCACCACTACCACAACCACAACACCACCACCACTACCACAACCACCACCACCACTACCACTGCCACCACCACTGCCACCACCACCACGACCACAACCACACTACCACCTCCACATCACACCACTACCATCACCAACACCATCACACCACTATCACCACCAACACACCACCACCACACAACCACCACCATGCCACCACCACCACCATTACACCAACACCGCTACCACCACACCACCACTCCCACACCACACCACCACCATTATCACCAACACCACTACCACACCACCACCATTATCACCGACACCACTACCACACCACCACCACCACCACCACCACACCACCACACCACCACCATTATCACCAACACCACTACCACACCACACCACCACCTCCACCATGCACGCATAGGTAGTCCATCATATCTGATGAGTACTTCCACTTCAGAGTCAACAGTGAATTGCAGGGACTAATCCTCGATCAACAAACGTAATTGTAGGTGGGGCATATGCAGTCTGTGTTGGCAGGGGAAGGCATGAGCTGTTTTGATGTTTCTTTGTGCTCCTCTCCTCCTCCCACCTATGTACACCTCTCTGGCAGAGCTGAAGGCATCTTATGTGGAATCACCCAAGCTGCTTGTTGTGGCGACTGTAGGTGACCCAGGCTTCACAGCTGTAAAGAAGCGAGGTGATGCAGACGGCTTAATAGACGGTCACTTTGGTATGGAGGTGGAGATCCCTGTTTTGGAAGACCCTGCGTCTGAGTTTCCCGAAGGCAGCTGATGCTTGATCCTATTTTGAATTTCGAGGTCGATGCTGCAGTCCCCCGAGAGGATGTTGCCCAGGTATTTGAAGGATGGGACTATTGCCAGTGATTTGTGTTCAACAGTGAAGACAGGCATGGTGGGTCTCCATTGGCAGACCACCTCTGTCTTGGTGGTGTTGGTAATCCCTTCCTGCTATAGACCCTCACAGCCCCTACAAGTACGGACTGAAGGTGAATAAGTACGGACTGATGTTGAATAGGTTTCCATCCATCCTGAAATCCGCTGCTGTCCTCAAGCTCCTTGTGGAGAAGGTGGGTGACACATAGGAGGAAGATGTTAAAAAGTACAGGTGCCAGCACACATCCATGCCTCACACCAATGCTTACTTCAAAGGGCATTGACTCCTACCCTCCTACGGCCACCTGAGCCATCATCCCATCATGGAACTGGCAAAGGATGTTGACAAATGTGTCTAGACAGGCAAATTTGAGTAGAATGCCCCATAGTAGTTCCCTGATCACAGTGCCGAAGGCCTTGGAGAGGTCGACAAAGGCCATGAAAAGGTCCTGATGTTGTTCACGGCACATCTCCTGGAGTTGCCGTGTCATGAATATCATGTCTACGGTACTCCTGTTCTTTCTGAAGCCGCTGTCACGTTCTGACCTTAGTTCTTTTATTATGTCTTTGTTTTAGTATGGTCAGGGCATGAGTTGGGTGGGATGTCTATGTTCCTTTTTCTATGTTTTGGGATTTCTGTGTTTGGCCTGGTATGGTTCTCAATCATAGGCAGCTGTTTCTCGTTGTCCCTGATTGAGAACCATATTTAGGTAGCCTGGTTTCACTTTCGAGTTGTGGGTGATTATTTTCTGTGATAGTGTTTGTTATCACACGGGACCGTTTAATTTGTTTGACTTTGTTATTTTGTATTTTTGTAGTGTTCAGGTTGTCTTATTAAAATGGACACTTACCACGCTGCAAATTGTATCATACACCACACCACCTCCACAACCACACCACCTCCACAACCACACCACCTCCACCACCATTACTACCACACCACCTCCACAACCACACCACCTCCACCACCACATCACCTCCACCACCACACCACCTCCACAACCACACCACCACACCACCATTACCACCTCCACAAACACACCACCTCCACCATCATCACCACCACATCACCTCCACCACCACACCACCTCCACCACCACGCCACCTCCACAACCACACCACCTCCACAACCACACCACCTCCACAACCACACCACCTCCACCACCACACCACCTCCACCTCCACAACACCTCCACCACCATTACTACCACACCACCTCCACAACCACACCACCTCCACCACCACATCACCTCCACAACCACACCACCTCCACCACCACATCACCTCCACCACCACACCACCTCCACAACCACACCACCTCCACCACCATTACTACCACACCACCTCCACAACCACACCACCTCCACCACCACATCACCTCCACCACCACACCACCTCCACAACCACACCACCACACCACCATTACCACCTCCACAAACACACCACCTCCACCATCATCACCACCACATCACCTCCACCACCACACCACCTCCACCACCATTACTACCACACCACCTCCACAACCACACCACCTCCACTACCACACCATCTTCACAACCACACCACCAACACCCTTACCATCACACCACCTCCACAACCACACCACCACACCACCATTACCACCTCCACAAACATACCACCTCCACCACCATCACTACTACACCACCTCCAAAACCACACCACCTCCACCACCATTACCAGCACACCACCTCCAAAACCACACCACCACACCACCTCCACAACCACACCACCACCATTACCACCACCACCACACCACCGCCATCATTACCACCACCACAACCACACCACCTCCACCACCATTAACACCTCCACCACCTCCACAACCACACCACCACCACCTCCACCACCATTACCACCTCCACAACCACACCATCTCCACCACCACACCACCTCCACCACCACCACCACCACCTCCACCTCCACCTATAAAATCACCATCAAAATTAACAGCCACATCTTGTCATAAATAATGTATGCATTATATAATTTTTTTAGGACAATGTGGGCACCTGTCTCACTCAACATCTTGTCTGTACTATACGGTAATCACCTGTCTCACACACCACACTATCAGTACTATACAGTAATTATACTCCCCAGCATGTATTTCAATTTCAAAGTGAATACATTTCCCTCCTCAGAGAGAGTCTCCTGATCAAACATGTTGGATGTGGCCACGGATCAGTGACCATGCAGCCATGCTGATGCCATGCTGTAATGTAGTCAGACCCCTGGGGGAGAACTGGGCATCCCTCCCCATCACTTCATCATCACACCCATTGATTGAATGTAAACTTGGACCATCTGGTCAGTGTTAATTGCACACATGCTCTGCAGAATGCAGCTAGCCGATCGGGTGGGTTAGGCAGTGAGAACCAAGAAGATAGATAATAGAATATGAGGGAAAAAATAAAGTGTATTTTATACCAGATCATGATATTGGGTTGGATGTGAGTTGATCGGATCTTAGCCACAAACAGTTTATGGGCTTTCAGCTATCCGCCCTCAAATCATAGCCTGAAATCCACGCTGAATAGTGACACTGAGTGATATTATTCTGTTTGGATTCCAGGCTACTCAAATAAAAACATATTCAACACACACCAAAAAAATGGCAACTTCTAATTCAAAGTGAGAAATAGTCGTTTTAGCATGCATGTGATGTACAGTTCACTGGGAAAGTATTCTGACCCTTTGACTTTTTCCACATTTTGTTACGTTACAGCCTTATTCTAAAATTTATAAAATAGCCTAGTGGGTAGAGCTTTTGGCCAGTAACCGAAAGGTTGCTAGATTGAATCCCCAAGCTGTCAAGGTAAAGATCTGTCGTTCTGCCCCTAAACAAGGCAGTTAACCCCCTGTTCCTAGGCTGTCGTTGTAAATAAGACCTTGTTCTTAACTGACTTGCCTAGTTAAATAAAATAAAAGTTACGAATCAATCTACACACAATACCCCATAATGACCAAAAATAATAATAATATCACATTATTACATAATTATTCAGATTCTTTACTCAGTACTTTGTTGAAGCACCTTTTCAGAGATTACAGCCTCGAGTCTTCTTGTGTATGACGCTACACGCCTGACACCTGTATTTGGGGAGTTTCTTCCATTCTTCTCTGCAGATCCTCTCAAGCTCTGTCAGCTCTGTCTCAAGCTCTGGAGTGTCGCTGCACAGCTTTTTTCAGGTCTCTCCAAAGATGTTCAATCGGGTTTAAGTCCGGGCTCTGGCTGGGCCACTCAAGGACATTCAGAGACACGTCTCGAAGCCACTCCTGCATTGTCTTGGCTGTGTGCTTAGGGTCGTTGTTCTGTTGGAAAGTGAACCTTCGTCCCAGTCTGAGGTCCAGAGTGCTCTGGAGCAGGTTTTCATCGATCTCTCTATACTCTGCTCTGTTCATCATTCCCTTGATCCCGACTAGTCTCCCAGTCCCTGCCGCTGAAAAACATCCCCACAGCATGATGCTGCCACCACCATGCTTCACCATAGTCATGGTGCCAGGTTTCCTCCAGACGTGGTGCTTGGCATTCAGGCCAAAGAGTTCAATCTTGATTTCATCAGACCAGATAATCTTGTTTCTCATGATCAGAGTCCTTTAGGTGCCTTTTGGCATGCTCCAAGCGGGCTGTCATGTGCCTTTTACTGAGGAGTTGCTTCCGTCTGGCCACTCTACCATAAAGGCCTGTTTGGTGGAGTGCTGCAGAGATGGTTGTCCTTCTGGAAGGTTCTCCTATCTCCACAGAGGAACTCTAGAGTTCTGTTAGAGTGACCATCGGGTTCTTGGTCATCTCCCTGACCAAGGCCCTTCTCCCCCGATTGCTGTTTGGCCAGCTCTAGGAAAAGTCTTGGTGGTTCCAAACTTCTTCCTTTTAAGAATGATGAAGGCCACTGTGTTCTTGTGGACCTTCAATGTTGCAGACATTTTTTGCTACCTTTCCCCAGATCTGTGCCTCGACACAATCCTGTCTCGGAGCTCTACGGACAATTCCATCAACCTCATGGCTTGGTTTTTGCTCTGACATGCACTGCCAACTGTGGGACCTTATATAGACAGGTGTGTGCCTTTCCAAATCATGTCCAGTCAATTTAATTTACCACAAGTGGACTCCAATCAAGTTGTAGAGACATCTCAAGGATGATCAATATGGAAACAGGATGCACCTGAGCTCAATTTCGAGTCTCATAGCAAAGGGTCTGAGTACTTATGTAAATAACATATTTCTGTTTTGTATATTTAATAAACTTGCTAAAAAATATATATTTAAAAAAAAAATCATTATTGGTATTGTGTGTAGATTGATGAGGATTGTTTTTATTGAATCTATTTTAGAATAAGGCTGTAACGTAATGTGTAAAAAGTACTTTCTGAATACTTTATGAATGTGCCATATAGTACCTCCAGATCTTTATTTCTTGTTCGATTTCAACAGAAACTGACGTATTTCCTGACTCTATTGTAAACTAATAGCCCCCATCTTTATTCACAGGGTTCAGTTTGGAGGATGCAGCGATGGAGGAGGATTTGAGAATTTGTGAATATTAATATATGGCTAAAGGGGAGATATAGTCAAACCACATTCATCTCGTTGGGCTGGCTGGGCTGTATGTGTGTGACATCGCTTTTCCCCTCTCTCTCTCTCTCTCTCTCTCTCTCTCTCTCTCTCTCTCTCTCTCTCTCTCTCTCTCTTTCCTCCTCTTTTCCTCTCTAGCTATCTGTCTCTTTCCTCCTCTTCCCCCCCCTCTCTCTCTCTCGCTCTTTCCTCTTCTTTTCCTCTCTCACTATCTCTCTCTCTCTTTCCTCTTCTTTTCCTCTCTCACTCTCTCTCTTTCCTCCTATTTTCCTCTCTCGCTCTCTCTCTTTCCTCCTCTTTTCCTCTCTTGCTTTCTCTCTCTTTCCTCTTCTTTTCCTCTCTCACTCTCTCTCTTTCCTCCTCTTTTCCTCTCTCGCTCTCTCTTTCCTCCTCTTTTCCCCTCTTGCTCTCTCTCTCTTTCCTCCTCTTTTCCTCTCTTGCTCTCTCTCTCTCTTTCCTCCTCTTTTCCTCTCTTGCTTTCTCTCTCTTTCCTCTTCTTTTCCTCTCTCACTCTCTCTTTCCTCCTATTTTCCTCTCTCGCTCTCTCTCTTTCCTCCTCTTTTCCCCTCTTGCTCTCTCTCTCTTTCCTCCTCTTTCCCCTCTTGCTCTCTCTCTCTTTCCTCCTCTTTTCCTCTTTTGCTCTCTCTCTCTTTCCTCCTCTTTTCCTCTCTCGCTCTGTCTCTTTCCTCCTCTTTCCTCTCTCTCTCTCTCTCTTTCCTCCTATTTTGCTCTTTTCTCTCTCTCTCTCTCTGTCTTTTTCCTCTTTTGTTCTGTCTCTTTCCTCCGCTTAGAGAAGTTCCTCGGTGGAAGCAGCAGGCCTGTGCCTTCTGACTTTAATATTACATGGTCAAGATGAGAGGAACACAAGGAAACAGAGACCACAGTGAGAAACATACAGAGAGAGAGAGAGCTGGGAGTGGGAGAGTGAAGCGAGAAACAGAGGAAAGGAGAGAGAGGGAAACAGGAAGAGAGGAACACAGCGACAGAGAGCCTTGGATGTTCTGTTTTTTCTCTTCTCCATCAGACTGGGGAATGAGGCCAGGCCAGCTGGTGCACTGGGGAACAGAAACAGAGATGGAAAACAGTCATCCAGTCATCTCCCAGGCTTGACAGGTGTCATGTCACGTTTGTGAGAGCGTGATGTAGCCTTTCTGAAATCCATGGTGGCTCAGGTGAACTGAAACCATAACACAAATGTGTTACTTCTCCAGCGCATACTCCTCTCTCAGACCAACACAACAGTAACACATTGGTACATTATTACATTTCCTTTTGCCACAGTAGAGAAAGGCTGGATCCTCCAGAGAAACAATTAGTCGTGGAACTTCAGAGGAGAACAAACGTTGTTTATCTGTTCACGGCAGACAGGCAAACAGGCAAACAGGCAGACAGGCAGACAGGTAGACAGGCAGACAGGCAGACAGGTAGACAGGCAGACAGGCAGACAGGCAGACAGGCAGACAGGTAGACAGGCAAACAGGCAGACAGGCAGACAGGTAGACAGGCAGACAGGCAGACAGGACAGGCAGACAGGCAGACAGGCAGACAGGCAGACAGGCAGACAGGCAGACAGGTAGACAGGCAAACAGGCAGACAGGCAGACAGGTAGACAGGCAGACAGGCAGACAGGCAGACAGGCAGACAGGTAGACAGGCAGACAGGCAGACAGGCAGACAGGCAGACAGGCAAACAGGCAAACAGGCAGACAGGCAGACAGGCAGACAGGTAGACAGGCAGACAGGCAGACAGGCAGACAGGCAGACAGGTAGACAGGTAGACAGGCAGACAGGCAGACAGGCAGACAGGTAGACAGGGAGACAGGCAGACAGGCAGACAGGCAGACAGGCAGACAGGCAGACAGGCAGACAGGCAGACAGGCAGACAGGTAGACAGGCAGACAGGCAGACAGGCAGACAGGGAGACAGGCAGACTTGCAGACAGGCAGACAGGATTGGAGGAGGGGGAGCATGGAACTTGCTGTAGCTTATTGATTTCTTTACATAATGAAGCAGTGCAGAATGTTTTACGCTCGTTTAATGCCCCGCTTCTTCTGAATAACACATGCACCCACGCAGGAACGCACGCACACGCACACACCTCTTGTTCCTTCACTGCAGTAACCTCATTTGGACCATTGAACTAATTAGAGACTCAGTCTGCATTCTGGATTCCCAGCCACCATATGCTCTCTACCCACAACAGTAACTCAAGACTAACTTGGACTGTCAGATTTAGCTGCTGGGCCAAAAAATTGATTTATTTTAAGATTTTAGCACTCTTTCTGTTAAACTGTTCACCTCATCTGCCTCCTGCAGAAAGCACTAACACGAATAGTGTAATGAGTATTTGTGGTGTCTGAAGGAATAGTATTAACTAGGCTATAGCCAGTATAATGTATAATCACTATCACCACTATCACTACCACTAACGATAACAGTAAATACAGCTGGGCTCCTCGTCCTGCAGAAACCTATATCCCTAATAGCCTATTGTGGAATACTATGTGAAGGAATAATAGCAGCATTACCACAGTACCACAGCTACCGATACCATCGCTATCATTACATTATAATATTAATAATAATTAATACACTGAGTATACCACACATTAGGATCCCCCCCCTCTTCCCCCTGCTGGCCCATGTTGACTCCAATGCTTCCCATAGTTGTGTCAAGTTGGCTGGATGTCCTTTGGGTGGTGGACCATTCTTGATACACACGGGAAACTGTTGAGCATGAAAAACCCTAGCAGCGTTGCAGTTCTTGACACAAATCATTGCACCTGGCACATACTACTATACCCTGTTCAAAGGCACTTCAATATGTTGTCTTGCCCATTCACTCTCTGAATGGCACACATACACAATCCATGTCTCCATTGTCTCACGGCTTAACAATCCTCCCCTTCATCTACACTGATGGACGTGGATTTAACAATAAGGGATCAATAAGGGGATCATAGGTTTCACCTCTATTCACCTGGTCAGTCCATATCATGGAAAGAGCAGCTGTTCTTAATGTGTTGTATGCTAACTGTATATAATAGTAATATTATATTATAAACTACTAGCAGCCCAAATAACAACAGAAAATACAACTGTATGATGATGAATATGAGTCTCAGTACAGTATAGCAACATTTTTTATAGGGGAATATATAGTAGAAATATAGAATATGAATCATTGTATAATATACTGTGGCTATACAGAGGGCATAAATGAGTTACATCTACTTGTTAATTATGATTGAATGATTAATCAGTCCTTTATGTCGATAGCCCATTATGACTCCTCATAACCCAGGTCATTTACAGCCAACAGCCTGGTCTGTCACATTCCCTCTCACAGTCACTATATTCCAGTCTACGTTCTACAAATAAAAGAGTAGAAATAAGGCTTCTTTGCGGTTGTATAGCTAGACCCTTCTTGAGGGCCATACATGGCGAGAGCTGTTGAACCCGCGCTGGTTCTACATAGCTTCTGTAGCACCATGTTTTTATTACAGTGTACTGTCGGTTATTAAAATGAAAATAACATAAAACTCATACTGTGGAGGGGAGTCTAGACTTACAGTCCTGTAATTAGGGCCATAGGCCCCTGGGTAAAGTCACCTCACAAAAAAAAGAAGATTTCATTTGAGGGGACATGTTGTTTGAGGGAGAGACACAACACATATTTTCCAATAAATGCAATAAATGCAATATTCTCTTTTGGTTGGAAACGTCTGGGGTCTCCCTGCCCAAGACTGTGGTGCTCCACTGCTCTGCACAGTATTTGCTTCGTTCAACTCCTTGAGGCAATCTTCAAGTTCAGTTTTATTAAGAGCTATGGTATAGTAACCATTGTGATGCTCGTAGCAAAACCCTTCAAGCAGCATTTCCCAAACACTCAACCCCAGGTCCATGCTCTTCATGCTCCTTCTAATACATGGGGTCGAACTACAAGACCATTTGACATAGAACAGAAGCCTTATGAGACATGGGGCTCTAGTTTCAATCTACAACTCTCTGGGCGTCCCGACTCGCTCCGAGGCCTGTGTGTTAAGCATGAATGTAAAAAGTTATTCCTCAGAACTGTCTCTGGTCGGCGCAAAATTCCCCATCAGATCAAACACAATACTGCTGTGGCTAATGGTCCCCCATTCGGTAAGGCTATTATTTATAGTAGCTAGTGCAGCTAGTGCTGCGGCTTCCTCCACCATGTCCAGTCAAGCAAGGTAGAGACGAGATGCCAGCCAGACTTGGCACACACACCGTCAGCGGCTCAGTAAACCACCAGTGACCGCTAACCGTCCCTTCGCCCACTTACATCCAGCCATAGTTCATAAGGACCAAACTAGCAAAACTATGAGGCGTTCTTCACATCCTTCTCTCTTTTGAGGACAGAGAGAGTTGTCCTATTTAGTCTGGAATAAACTCCAACTGCAAGCCATGATGTTCTTCTATGCTAAATTGGAAAACATGGATGATGTTATATAAAAAGTGCTTCCTCAAATTAAATGACCAAAGAGAGTCAGTGGTAAAGGAAGTAATTTGGGAGTAAATTGGTGGTGTATATTGGGACTGATTACAACAGGGTGTGATTATCTTACATTAGCTTTAATCCAGCTGTGTGTGTGTGTGTGTGTGTGTGTGTGTGTGTGTTGTGTGTGTGTGTGTGTGTACACCACCGTTCAAAAGTTTGGGGTCATTTAGAAATGTCCTTGTTTTTGTCCATTAAAATAATATAAAATTGATCAGAAATACAGTGTAGACATTGTTAATGTTGTAAATGACTATAGTAGCTGGAAACGGCTGACTTTTTATAGAATATTTAAATAGACGTACAGAGGCCCATTACCAGCAACCATCACTCCTGTGTTCCAATGGCACGTTGTGTTAGCAAATCCAAGTTTATAATTTTCAAAGGCTAATTGATCATTAGAAAACCATTTTGCAATTATGTTAGCACAGCTGAAAACTGTTGTCCTGATTAAAGAAGCAATAGAACTGGCCTTCTTTAGACTAGTTATGTATCTGGAACATCCGCGTTAGTGGGTTCGATTACAGGCTCAAAATGGCCAGAAACAAAGAACTTTCTTCTGACACTCATCAGTATATTCTTGTTCTGAGAAATGAAGGCTATTCCATGCGAGAAATTGCCAAGAAACTGAAAATCTGGTACAACGCTGTGTACTACTCCATTCACAGAACAGCGCAAAGGGTCTCTAACCAGAATAGAAAGAGGAGTGGGAGGCCCCGGTGCACAACTGAGAAAGAGGACAAGTAATTTAGAGTGTCTAGTTTGAGAAGCAGAAGCCTCACAAGTCCTCAACTGGCAGCTTCATTAAATAGTACCCGCAAAACACCCGTCTCAACGTCAACAGTGAAGAGGCGACTCCGGGATGCTGGCCTTCTAGGCAGAGTTGCAAAGAAAAAGCCATATCTCAGACTGGCCAACAAAAAGAAAAGATTAAGATGGGAAAAAGAACACAGACACTGGACAGAGGAACTCTCCCTAGGAGGCCAGCATCCCGGAGTCGCCTCTTCACTGTTGGCGTTTTCTCAAAGTACAAGTGTCCACTTGCTCAGTTGTGCACCGGGGCCTCCCACTCCTCTTTCTATTCTGGTTAGAGACCGTTTGCGATGTTGTGTGAAGGGAATAGTACACAGCATTGCACGAGATCTTCAGTTTCTTGGCAATTTCTCACATGGAATAGCCTTCATTTCTCAGAACAAGAATAGACTGATGAGTTTCAGAAGAAAGTTCTTTGTTTCTGGACATTTTGAGTCTGTAATCGAACCCACAAATGCTGCTGTATTTGTGGGATTAGCTTGGATTAGCTAACACAGCGTGCCATTGGAACACAGGAGTGATGGTTGCTGATAATGGGCCTCTGTACGCCTATGTAGATATTCCATTCAAAATCAGCTGTTTCCAGCTACAATAGTCATTTACAACATTAACAATGTCTACACTGTATTTCTGATCAATGTGATGTCATTTTAATGAACAACAAAATGTGATTTTCTTTCAAAAACAAGGACATTTCTAAGTGACCCCAAACCTTTGAACGGTAGTGTATGTGCTCCACCTCCAGCTTTCTAGGATAAGTCTGTCTCTGTGAGAGCACATTAAAAACATCAGACAAACAGCCCTTAGAGCAATAACTCCCTTCCCCAGCATGTGTCTTTATTCCCACCCTACAATAGACCCTGATGGGATTAACTATTGTGTGTTGTTGCCGAGGATTAGGGATGTCTAGGGATGCAACAGCACAGGAGGTTCTGCATAAACAGAAACAGACACAACACCTGGTGTCATGTTGCAGTAATGCCACCTTGGAGCAGAGATTCAGCACTGCAGCAGCAGGAGGATTATCAGCTACAGGACTCCAGACGATTACAAATACCCTCTGAAGATACTGGAGACAAACAGCTGGAGGAAGAGGAATAGAAACGCTAGACAGAACAATAAGCAGATGAGTAAGAGGAGGTTGTTTGTAATGTGTCCAAAGGATTAATCAGCACTTGTAGTCTGCTGTTGTGTCGCGCTGAGGCAGGGATGTATGAAAGGACACAGTGAGGATACTGCATCCAGCTGTCCCACACCAGCACAACAAACATTACACGTCACAACCAACTGACAAATGAGTGTATCATCAGCCAGTGACAGTGTCACAACACCATGCTGAGTGAGCCTGTGAGGAGAGGACTCACTAAACCAGGCAATGTTGTGCTGGCTGGTAAATGCCCAAATGATGCCCGGACGAGCCGCAGCAGACTGGCACCTCGACGAGAGGCAGGCAAGGCAGCCATGTCAGGGATGCATCCAGCCGTCCTACGCCAGCCAACGTCTCTATGGGAGTCTGTCACACACTCGCAGAGCAGGGGACAGTAGAGTGGAGGATAGGGGACGCCACTGGGGACACACACTGAGTCACTCTCCTCCGGCCTCTAAGCACACAGAGAGAGAGAGAGAGCGAGAGCGAGAGAGAGAAAGGGGAAGAGACACAAAGAGAAAGAGAGATTGTGGGATGGATAGTCACTCATCACCCTGCTACGTCCTCATCACATCACACCCCCCTTAACCCCACACTGTAAACACCCCCATTCTGCTGCAGACGCCACCCACTGCAATTAGCACTCGCCAGCTACACACGCACACATGCACGTATACACACAGTTATAACACTGTGAGAGGTGGGAAGGTCCTACATATCAGAGACTAGTGAAAGCAGCTTAGCTATAATGGAGAGAGCAGGCTGCAGCTCTAGCACTAACATTCAGCTTGGTGTTGGCCCAATTTCTACAGGTTGTGGACACACTTGGTGTTGGCCCAATTTCTACAGGTTGTGGACACACTTGGTGTTGGCCCAATTTCTACAGGTTGTGGACACACTTGGTGTTGGCCCAATTTCTACAGGTTGTGGACACACTTGGTGTTGGCCCAATTTCTACAGGTTGTGGACACACTTGGTGTTGGCCCAATTTCTACAGGTTGTGGACACACTTGGTGTTGGCCCAATTTCTACAGGTTGTGGACACACTTGGTGTTGGCCCAATTTCTACAGGTTGTGGACACACTTGGTGTTGGCCCAATTTCTACAGGTTGTGGACACACTTGGTGTTGGGACACATTTTACAGGGTCTTGGTTTAATAAGAAAAAGAAAAACAAATTATATTTAAAAAAGACATTTGTTCAGTATTATAATTGTCTTGGCGATGCGTGGAGCAGCCTGCATGTGAGGCCAGATATGTCATAGGCCGTGTTCTGAAGCAATGTGATAGTAATAAACATAATAGCCTAACTGGAGGTAATAGTAGTGACTGTCTGGCTGATGCTGCTACCAAGGCTTATCCAACACATAGATAAAAAGGCTTTTGTGTGCAATTACTAAATTAGTGGAGAAATTAATTTCAACCCAGTGAACTGACACAGAAATGCACTGAACTGCTAATCTGGGAGCAGAAGGGCTAAGATACCACTGGAAGTTCAAGTTTAATGGCTTGATGTCAGGGCTCTCAAGTGGATACAACTGAGGCAGCATAACTCTGGAGGAACTACTTTTCTCATGTAGGATATCAGTCAGAAAAGCAAACCTAAAGATTGCCTCATAGCATGGCGGCTACATGCAGACTTGGGTTCAAATACTATTTGAAATCTTTCAAATACTTTGAGTGTATGCTCTAGCCTGCCTGATGTGCTATATGGGTGGGGTCAGCAGTTTTGGGACTGTTATACTGCTACATCAAGCCAGTCAAGCTTAGTCAACCACAGGTTAAGCATTTGAAATTATTTCAAATATGAATTGAACCCAGGTCTGGCTATGTAGGCTAGAGTCAATTTCATGTGATATGCTGGTGGTGCTCTCTGGGCTACGGTCTGTCTGAGCTCACATTGACAACCATTCATAATGTGAGTGCTAAATGCAGAAGAAGGTTATTGTACTCATTTATATTTTGCCACCCGATTGGCTTGTACACGCTCTGAGTGGGGGCAGGACGGGGATGAAACAAGAATGTCTGCTTGTATCAGATTGTCTAGTCCTAGAAACCTATCAAAAGCCCATCCTATTGTACCATCATGTTATCACACCTAGAGAGAGTGTCGAACAGATGTCTCTTTTTATTTACGGATGTGTGGTTGAATACTGTGAATGGGTACGTGGTTTCTTACGTGGTTTCTTACGTGGTGTCTTACGTGGTGTCTTACGTGGTGTCTTACGTGGTGGTTAAGGTATCAAATTGAGAATAGTATTATTAATTGAGCGACCTGTATAAAGAGAGAGAGAGAGAGAGAGAGAGAGAGAGAGAGAGAGAGAGAGAGAGAGAGAGAGAGAGAGAGAGAGAGAGAGAGAGAGAGAGAGAGAGAGAGAGAGAGAGAGAGAGAGAGAGAGAGAGAGAGAGAGAGAGAGAAACAGAGAGAGAGACACAGAGAGAGAGACACAGAGAGAGAGAGAGAGAGAGAGAGAGAGAGAGAGAGAGAGAGAGAGAGAAAGAGAGAGAGAGAGAAACAGAGAGAGAGACACAGAGAGAGAGACACAGAGAGAGAGAGAGAATGTGAAACCACATCCCTTTAAAACTTACATTTTTGGCATGTACTCTTTGATTTACTCCAGACACATATCAATTAAGGTATTTTAGACTCCAAGTTGCATGCTCCTGAACGCTACTCTCTCTCTATCTCTGTGTCTCTCTCTGTCAAGTTCGTTAATTGACTGTATGCCGATTAATTATTGTAATTAAACTGTTGTGTGTTTCGCGGTTGAGGAGCAGCAGGAGGTCATGGCGGCAACATTGAAATGCTACAGAATAATACTCTCTGAGTATTTTGCGTCTTCTTTGGTGGTGTTCCAGGTTGTCGTCATTCCCAGAATAAGATATTTCATATTAATGTGGTTGCCGAGATGTTGAACACTTCTCTATGTGTTGTGAGATCTGACAAATTGGGCACCACGACTGCAATGACGACAACCTGGAATGTGCCCTTAAATTTGGTGTGTCATTAACAGCCTTGTCATGTAGCAGCGTACTCCAGGGGTACTCCAGGGCTACTCCAGGGCTTCTCCAGGGCTACTCCAGGGCTACTCCAGGGGTACTCCAGGGCTACTCCAGGGCTTCTCCAGGGCTACTCCAGGGCTACTCCAGGGCTACTCCAGGGGTACTCCAGGGCTACTCCAGGGGTACTCCAGGGCTACTCCAGGGCTTCTCCAGGGCTACTCCAGGGCTACTCCAGGGGTACTCCAGGGCTACTCCAGGGCTTCTCCAGGGCTACTCCAGGGCTACTCCAGGGGTACTCCAGGGCTACTCCAGGGCTACTCCAGGGCTTCTCCAGGGCTACTCCAGGGCTACTCCAGGGGTACTCCAGGGCTACTCCAGGGCTACTCCAGGGCTTCTCCAGGGCTACTCCAGGGCTACTCCAGGGCTACTCCAGGGCTTCTCCAGGGCTACTCCAGGGCTTCTCCAGGGCTACTCCAGGGCTACTCCAGGGATTATCCAGGGCTACTCCAGGGCTACTCCAGGGCTTCTCCAGGGCTACTCCAGGGCTACTCCAGGAGTACTCCAGGGCTTCTCCAGGGCTACTCCAGGGCTACTCCAGGGCTTCTCCAGGGCTACTCCAGGGCTACTCCAGGGGTATTCCAGGGCTTCTCCAGGGCTACTCCAGGGCTTCTCCAGGGCTACTCCAGGGCTTCTCCAGGGCTACTCCAGGGCTACTCCAGGCAGAGCTAAATTCAGTTGGTAATACAGTAACCGAAAAAGGTTGGGAATGACAGTCATATAGCATTCAATCCCCCTAGGCGTCCAGAGAGACAGTCCAGTCTCAGAGAGCTAACTTACCAAGAGCCTAACAATCTCAAGTGCACACCTGATGTCAGCCCTGAATTATCTGCCCTGTCATGGCAGAGACCAACAACCCAACAGGACGCTGCTGTACTATTGCTTTTTAAAATATACAGACACATCTGCTCGTCGGTGTGAAAGGTCTTTGTTGAAAACACAGCATATAGAGAAGAAAATAACGAAAATCCATTATAACCAAACAACCTTGCTCCAGGGACCGAACACACACACACACACACACACATAAATAGGTCATAGTAATTTTTATTCCTGTTGCGTGCTTTTCTCACCTGGCTGGCTGGCGAGTCCCCGGGGTAAGTGACAGAGGTCTGGGGAAGCGTGATGAGGGTTCTGGGGCTGACACACACAGAGGAGAGGGGCCGGAGGGCAAACCACCACCAACATCCGCATCAACATCACATCTTCATCTGAAGGTACCCAGGGGTGGTAACCATAGTGACAAACATAATACGGGGTCAACTCACTCACTAGTTAGATGTGAGGTGCAGTCATTGTCACTCTCATAGCCACTCTACCTTGCACAGGTCTCTGGAGCAATACGTGTGGGGCTAAGGCACTTCAGAAACCATCGGAAGCTTCTTTGCATGTTTGTTTAGACTTAGTTCGTTGTGGATTAACATCAGGAATATGTTCAGTAGGGCACACCGAAAGCGAAAATCTGTGTTCTTATTGGACATGTTTAGGTGGTAAACTAGTTTGTCAGAGAGCTCGTAGATTATCAGTCATCACTGGCCATCAGTCACACTGTCATAAAAAACACAGAGATGGCTATCAGCTGGCTAAAGCTCTGGGAGGAAGTGTGTGTACTGTGCTTATGATGACTTAGGCTGGAGTGTGCGCGCGCTGTGATTAGTCAACATGTCTCAGCCATGTGTGTGTGCAGTGCACGCGGGCAACAATGTTGCCTTGCATTGTGTGCATGTGTGTGTGTCTACGGCAATATTGTCTGTAGAAATGACTATGCTGGGATAGTGAGTGTTTGTGTACACACTATTATCGCTTAAGTCACACCTCAGGTTTGCGTGTATATGAGCAAGCAATGATCACACACACACCTCCGTCCTGCCCTGTCAGAGAGAGCAGAAAACCTCAGATGACAGAAGGGCTGCAGAGGAAATAAAGCCATGAAACATTGAGTAGATAGAGATAGGCTCCCTGGAGAAGAAAAGTAAAGTAGTCTTGCACGAGAAAGCCAGGATGGCTCACAGGAGCCTATCCCCTGTAGTGTGAGTCAGCTTGATGTACAGTACACCACCCTGAACAGGACACTGGTCTATCACAGGGCCTTAACCCCAACTTACAGTTTACCCTTAATGCTGAGTGCCAAAGAGTGACACAATGGGTCCCATTTATACAGTCTTTGGTGTGACTCAACCGGGTTCTGACACTCTAACCTCAAGGCCACTGAGTTGGTCAAGAGAAGGCTGTCCATACTCCATTTCCAGCTCAAATGTGGAACGTCAGCTTCTGCTATTTCACTGGCTGGTCCATTCTACAGGCCTGACCTAATCATCCATGCATGGGGCTGGGAGGGGGCTGGGAGGGGGCTGGGAATGGGCTGGGAGGGGGCTGGGAGGGGGCTGGGAGGGGGCTGGGAATGGGCTGGGAGGGGGCTGGGAGGGGGCTGGGAATGGGCTGGGAGGGGGCTGGGAGGGGGCTGGGAATGGGCTGGGAGGGGGCTGGGAGGGGGCTGGGAATGGGCTGGGAGGGGGCTGGGAGGGGGCTGGGAGGGGGCTGGGAATGGGCTGGGAGGGGGCTGGGAGGGGGCTGGGAATGGGCTGGGAGGGGGCTGGGAGGGGGCTGGGAATGGGCTGGGAGGGGGCTGGGAGGGGGCTGGGAGGGGCTGGGAATGGGCTGGGAGGGGGCTGGGAGGGGGCTGGGAATGGGCTGGCTGGAGATGCAGCAGTGAGGACTTATAAAGAGAGGTAAAGGCATGGCTCAATTGATTTCAAGTGGCTGCCAACGTCTTATTGGTCTGTGGCTAAGTGGATCACTAAACGCCTCTATCAGAAGGCTATTGTTGCCAAGGCATGAAGAGGATATAATTGACATAGCCTATAAAGTTTATTGTGATGCTTTTACTTACTGCAGAACCAGATCAAATGTGAAGGGCACCACAAGATGTGAATTCTAAAATTGGTTTGAGTAGAAAATAGAACTGTGGTTTGGAGATGAAAACAAGAAATGTTCCAATAACACAGTCAAAAGACAGATAGGGGAGGGGAGGGAGGAAAAAATTCATCTGGAACATAAATTGCAAATCCTCATTTTATTCAGTGGTCTCAAATGGTATCCGTGTAACATCAAAGAATTTCCCGCACAAATGAAAGAAAGCCCAACACTGAAAGGATTCTCCTCCTCCAATCACAGGAGGTCTCACTGAGGGGATTCTCTTCTCTCTTTTCTCCACTCACAGGTGAGCACATATACTCCCAGACCCAGAGAGAAGGAGAGAGGGGGGTAAAGGGAGGGGAAGAAGATAGAGGGGGAGAGAGGAAATAGGTAGGCGAGAGAGAGGAGTGAGAGGAGGGAAGAGAGATGGAGAAAGGATGGGAGAGGGGGATGGAGAGATAAGAAGTGAGATGGAGAAAGGATGGGAGAGGGGGATGGAGAGTTAAGAAGTGAGATGGAGAAAGGATGGGAGAGAGGATGGAGAGATAAGAAGTGAGATGGAGAAAGGATGGGAGAGATAAGAAGAGAGATGGAGAAAGGATGGGAGAGGGGATGGAGAGATAAGAAGTGAGATGGAGAAAGGATGGGAGAGGGGGATGGAGAGATAAGAAGTGAGATGGAGAAAGGATGGGAGAGGGGGGTGGAGAGATAAGAAGTGAGATGGTGAAAGGAAGGGAGAGGGGGATGGAGAGATAAGAAGTGAGATGGAGAAAGGAAGGGAGAGGGGGATGGAGAGATAAGAAGTGAGATGGAGAAAGGATGGGAGAGGGGGATGGAGAGATAAGAAGTGAGATGGAGAAAGGATGGGAGAGGGGGGTGGAGAGATAAGAAGTGAGATGGAGAAAGGATGGGAGAGGGGGATGGAGAGATAAGAAGTGAGATGGAGAAAAGATGGGAGAGGGGGGTGGAGAGATAAGTGAGATGGAGAAAGGATGGGAGAGGGGGATGGAGAGATAAGAAGTGATATGGAGAAAGGATGGGAGAGGGGGGTGGAGAGATAAGAAGTGAGATGGTGAAAGGATGGGAGAGGGTGGTGGAGAGATAAGAAGTGAGATGGAGAAAGGATGGGAGAGGGGGATGGAGAGATAAGAAGTGAGATGGAGAAAGGATGGGACAGGGGGGTGGAGAGATAAGAAGTGAGATGGAGAAAGGATGGGAGAGGGGGATGGAGAGATAAGAAGTGAGATGGAGAAAGGATGGGAGAGGGGATGGAGAGATAAGAAGTGAGATGGAGAAAGGATGGGAGAGGGGGTGGAGAGATAAGAAGTGAGATGGAGAAAGGGATGGAGAGGGGGATGGAGAGATAAGAAGTGAGATGGAGAAAGGGATGGAAAAAAAGAGGGAGGAGGAAGGAGATGGAGAGAAAGAGGGAGGAAGAGAGAAGGTTAGCACCTCTAGGCTTGACATGAGCAGTTAACCTCCTTTAAAGGATGGATCAGCATTCCTAGCTAATGAGACCTGACATTGACATTTAAAAAAACAACAGTAGCCAACACACACACACACATCCTCCCACACACAAAACTATTCCCAATATACAAATCCAAACCCAAGAATTATTCAAGTGTTGGGACAATGCTGTTGCAAGCAGAAAACAGTCACGACAGACAAAACTAGCCACGGAATGTTTTTTAACAGGGAAGTTATTACAGTAAAGTATCATGAAATACTGAGCGGACAGAGGAGAACCTCAGATGAAAACAGCCTTGGAGTCAAGAGGGTTGTAAGCTTTGTGGCAGTGCATTTGCAGATAATCTTTGGGACGAACGTGAGCGAGATAGAAAGAGAGAAAGAGAACAAGAGAGAGAGGCAGAGAGAGAGAGAGAGAGAGAGAGAGAGAGAGAGAGAGAGAGAGAGAGAGAGAGAGAGAGAGAGAGAGAGAGAGAGAGGCGAGAGAGAGAGAGAGAGAGAGAGAGGAGGGGGGTGAAAGGGAGAGAGCAAGAGGCAGAGAGAAATTTAGGAATAATGTGCATCACAGAACAGAGTGAAGGAAAAAAGACCATCAGAGACGCTTATCTGTGAAAGGCTTCTGCTACCCCACCAGAGGAATAAAGAGGTTTTAACCTCATTTCTGACATCATCCACCACTCTCACTGGGCCTGTCCACAGAGGCAGAAAGAACAACAAAAAATAACGTGGGAGAATATTAATCCCGTTTTAACATAAAAAAAAACATCAGCAGCAGCTGTCTGTAATGAATGCATGTTGGTCAAGCCTGCACATCAAAAGATATAGCCTTCACAAAGATAAAGTAGCGTCCCCACCATTATTCTTATTATTCACAACAGGTAGGCTATACACAGGATGGGTCTGGTGAGCCCTTTGAGCATTGTGGAAATGTATTTCAGTTGCATTATGATCACATAAGGGAACTGACAGGGTTGCCTCAACACTGATATGTTAGAAGGTAGATGTCATACCACTAGATGGTTCAATTCCAACAGGGATCACATGGGCTACACATAACAACAAATGTATGTAGCCTACTCACTAAACTATACTTCGCTTTGGATGAAACTGCCTGCTAAGTTGCATATGTTTGTATATATAATGGTAAGAGAAAAGCTCAATGTAAAAATTGTATTCCCCTTAATGTCAATTTCAATTAATCTAACAAGGTCACTCACTGCAATGTCAAACATTACAGTATCCCACTGAGTAGATGAGATGGAGGGTACATTTTTGCCTTCTCCTCCATTTCCCTGGTAATATACCATAACATTTCTGCTTCCACTCTCCTCAGTAATGATTCTGGGGGGAAATGAGTGGTTGATATAACAAAGCAGTATCCTGATCCCATACTACAGTCCAGTACTTCCGCGGCTACAGTGCCCCCTGCTGGGTCCAAAATGCATCTCCACTCTCCAGCACTGGATGATGATGATGATGTTTTGCAGGTTTGGGTTGGATGGTGCCTGTCTGTTTTTGCAGGGTATTTGACAACTGGGCTTTATAGAAACATTTTATTGATTAATAATGTGTTATTTTCAGTAGGGAGCTAAATTCTGACTGTTGCAGATAGTTGTGATATTATGAACAGACTAACCTTTACATGACAGAGAAGCAGGTATGTTCAACATGTTACTACTATATTAGAAGCATCATTCAATTTTTTTTAAATCGCATTGGTGCTATTTTCGCAATGTGTGATGTGGTAAAAAAATGTATCCGCAAAACTCTAAACTGATAACACTTGTAATGCCTCCTATCTTATATTCCGAACCCTTTACTGTGCATTCATTTGGGTTTCACACATCTTCACACACCCCTGAGTCATTCATGCAAAATCTAAGTTTTATGTGAAATACCATGAGAACATTTAGTTTAGTCCCCAATACATCAGATAATGATAGGCTCACAATTTAGTCATTTTAACTACAATTCAATCCAATAGCAAAGAAAACAAAACACACATTTCAAAACTGTTCTTTAGAACTGAAAAGTAGGTGGTTAATTTAATTTCCCATGCATACATTTTTATAATTTGTATCCAATGGCAGGTTGTGTTGAGAATGTCGGTCTTACAGTTTCATTATCTTTATACAGTACATACAGTACCAATCAGTTATGCTGTGACTAGGTATGGGTGGTATACAGAAGATAGCCCTATTTG
The DNA here is from genome assembly GCF_023373465.1 of Oncorhynchus keta. Classification (NCBI taxonomy): domain Eukaryota; kingdom Metazoa; phylum Chordata; class Actinopteri; order Salmoniformes; family Salmonidae; genus Oncorhynchus; species Oncorhynchus keta. The sequence goes on along the minus strand of NC_068443.1, from coordinate 17,819,106 downwards.
GTAAAAGACCAAGTTTGTATTATGGCAAGAACAGCTCAAATAAGCAAAGAGAAACAACAGTCCATCATTACTTTAAGACATGAAGGTCAGTCAATCTGGAAAATGTCAAGAACTTTGAAAATTTCAAGTGCAGTTGCAAAAACCATCAAGCACTATGATGAAACTGGCTCTGATGAGGACCGCCACAGGAAAGGAAGACCAAGAGTTACCTCTGCTGCAAAGGATATATTTGCAGCCCAAATAAATGCTTCACAGAGATCAAGTAACAGATACATCTCAACATCAACTGTTCAGAGGAGACTGCGTGAATCAGGCCTTCATTGTCAAATTGCTGAAACCTCTACTAAAGGACACCAATAAGAAGAAGAGACTTGCTTGGGCCAAGAATCATGAGCAATTGACATTAGACCAGTGGAAATCTGTCCTTTGGTCTGATGAGTCCAAATTTGAGATTTTTGGTGAGACACAGAGTAGGTGAATGGATGATCTCTTCATGTGTGGTTTCCACCGTGAAGCATGGAGGAGGAGGTGTGATGGTGCTTTGCTGGTGACACTGATTTATTTAGAATTCAAGGCACATTCATGGGTACAACAGCGATACGTCATCCCATCTGGTTTTGGCTTAGTGGGACTATCAGGTGTTTTTCAACAGGACAATGACCAAACACACCTCCAGGCTGTGTAAGGGTTATTTGAGCAAGGAGAGTAATGGAGTGCTGCATCAGATAGCCTGGCCTCCACAATCACCTGACCTCAATCCAATTTTTTACCTTTATTTAAGTAGGAAGATCAGTTAAGAAGAAATTCTTATTTTCAATGATGGCCGACTGTAGACTTTAATAGAGGTGGTATTACATCATTCAACGGCAGCTCAAACATAGTTTAAAGTAGTAGAAGAAAATGGTAATATTTGGTGACCATAAATTGTATTATTAAAAAAATTCAGCCCAGTAACAAACAATGAATCACTTCTATTAGTAACAATGAAGTAGACTTTACAGTAGTGTTTTCATACAACTGTATAGCAAAAACAACCATTTACCTCATAAATCTAAAAGACTCATTGACCCCATACCTCATGTTAGAGTTCATTCTGGGTCATGTTCAGAAAGCATGAAACATAGTGAAACTCTACAAAACAAAGTGAAACAGGAATGTTCTATCTGTACTTGTTAAATTAGAAAACTCTAATTTTCCATTCTAAAATGTTTTGTTATGATGTGCCCTAATGAACACGACACTGAGGTGATCAATCTAAATCTTCCACAGCTACATTCCTCTTCCCATTGGTACTCGGTCTCCCTCTTGGCCTACTCTTTCCTATTCCCCTTCCTCTACTTGTGGTCCTCTCCTCTGCTGGGTTGAAGTCTGAGTCGCTGTTGATCTGCCTCACCCCCTCCTCCACTAACTCCTCAGTGTAACGGTTGTCTTGGGTGGAAGAAGGAGAGGACCAAAGCGCAGCGCGGTAAGTGTTCATCTTATTTAATAATAATTCAAACTGAACACTGAATAACAAAAACAACAAAGAAACAACCGAAACAGTTCTCTGGTGCAGACACACAAAGACTGAAAACAGTTCTGTCTGGTGCAGACACACAAAGACTGAAAACAGTTCTGTCTGGTGCAGACACACAAAGACTGAAAATAACCACAAAACACAATGGAAAACAGGCTACCTAAATATGCTTCTCAATCAGGGACGATTGACAGCTGCCTCTGATTGAGAACCATATCAGGCCAAACACAGAAATAGAAAATCATAGAAAAACTAACATAGACAACCCACCCAACTCACGCCCTGACCAATTGTTGTGAAGAAGGCTTCAGGGCGCCCAATAAAGTCCAGCAAGCACCAGGACCATCTCCTAAAGTTGATTCAGCTGCGGGATCGGGGCACCACCAGTACAGAGCTTGTTCAGGAATGGCAGCAGGCAGGTGTGAGTGCATCGGCATGCAGGGTGAGGCGAAGACTTTTGGATGGCCTGGTTTCAAGAAGGGCAGCAAAGAAGCCCCTTCTCTCTGGGAAAAACATCAGGGTCAGACTGATATTCTGCAAAAGGTACATGGATTAGACTGCTGAGGACTGGGGTAAAGTCATTTTCTCTGATGAATCCCCTTTCCAAATGTTTGGGGCATCCGGAAAAAAGCTTGTCCGGAGAAGACAAGGTGAGCGCTACCATCAGTCCTGTGTCATGCCAACAGTAAAGCATCCTGAGACCATTCATGTGTGGGGTAGCTTCTCAGTCAAGGGAGTGGGCTCACGCACAATTTTGCCTAAGAACGCAGCCATGAATAAAAAATGGTACCAACACATCCCCCGAGAGCAACTTCTCCCAACCATCCAGGAACAGTTTGGTGACGAACAATGTCTTTTCCAGTATGATGGAGCACCTTGCCATAAGGCAAAAGTGATAACTAAGTGGCTCGGGGAACAAAACATCAATATTTTGGGTCCATGGCCAGGAAACTCCCCAGACCTTAATCCCATTGAGAACTTGTGGTCAAACCTCAAGAGGCGGGTGGACAAACAAAACCCCACAAATTCTGACAAACTCCAAACATTGATTATGCAAGAATGGGCTGCCATCAGTCAGAATGTGGCCCAGAAGTTAATTGACAACATGCCAGGGCAGATTGCAGAGGTCTTGAAAAAGAATGGTCAACACTGCAAATATTGACTCTTTGCATCAACTTCATGTTATTGTCAACAAAAGCCTTTGACACTTATGAAATGCTTGTAATTATACTTCAGTATTCCATAGTAACATCTGACAAAAATATCTAAAGACACTGAAGCAGCAAACTTTGTGGAAATTAATATTTGTGTTATTCTCAAAACTTTTGGCCACGACTGTACACCATTCCTGGAAGCTGAAAATGTCCCAGTTCTTCCATGGCCTGCATACTCAGACATGTTGTCACATGTGCAGACCATACAAACGCTCCACACCGCGTGGCCGCGGCCACCCTAATCTGGTGGTCCCAGCGCGTACGACCCACGTGGAGTTCCAGGTCTCCGGTAGCCTCTGGAACTGCCGATCTGCGGCCAACAAGGCAGAGTTCATCTCAGCCTATGCCTCCCTCCAGTCCCTCGACTTCTTGGCACTGACGGAAACATGGATCACCACAGATAACACTGCTACTCCTACTGCTCTCTCCTCGTCCGCCCACGTGTTCTCGCACACCCCGAGAGCTTCTGGTCAGCGGGGTGGTGGCACCGGGATCCTCATCTCTCCCAAGTGGTCTTTCTCTCTTTCTCCCCTTACCCATCTGTCTATCGCCTCCTTTGAATTCCATGCTGTCACAGTTACCAGCCCTTTCAAGCTTAACATCCTTATCATTTATCGCCCTCCAGGTTCCCTTGGAGAGTTCATCAATGAGCTTGATGCCTTGATAAGCTCCTTTCCTGAGGACGGCTCACCTCTCACAGTTCTGGGCGACTTTAACCTCCCCACGTCTACCTTTGACTCATTCCTCTCTGCCTCCTTCTTTCCACTCCTCTCCTCTTTTGACCTCACCCTCTCACCTTCCCCCTACTCACAAGGCAGGCAATACGCTTGACCTCATCTTTACTAGATGCTGTTCTTCCACTAACCTCATTGCAACTCCCTCCAAGTCTCCGACCACTACCTTGTATCCTTTTCCCTCTCGCTCTCATCCAACACTTCCCACGCTGCCCCTACTCGGATGGTATCGCGCCGTCCCAACCTTCGCTCTCTCTCCCCGCTACTCTCTCCTCTTCCATCCTATCATCTCTTCCCTCTGCTCAAACCTTCTCCAACCTATCTCCTGATTCTGCCTCCTCAACCCTCCTCTCCTCCCTTTCTGCATCCTTTGACTCTCTATGTCCCCTATCCTCCAGGCCGGCTCGGTTCTCCCCTCCCGCTCCGTGGCTCGACGACTCATTGCGAGCTCACAGAACAGGGCTCCGGGCAGCCGAGCGGAAATGGAGGAAAACTCGCCTCCCTGCGGACCTGGCATCCTTTCACTCCCTCCTCTCTACATTTTCCTCCTCTGTCTCTGCTGCTAAAGCCACTTTCTACCATTCTAAATTCCAAGCATCTGCCTCTAACCCTAGGAAGCTCTTTGCCACCTTCTCCTCCCTCCTGAATCCCCCCTCCTCCCTCTCTGCAGATGACTTCGTCAACCATTTTGAAAAGAAGGTCGACGACATCCGATCCTCGTTTGCTAAGTCAAACGACACCGCTGGTTCTGCTCACACTGCCCTACCCTATGCTCTGACCTCTTTCTCCCTTCTCTCTCCAGATGAAATCTCGCGTCTTGTGACGGCCGGCCGCCCAACAACCTGCCCGCTTGACCCTATCCCCTCCTCTCTTCTCCAGACCATTTCCGGAGACCTTCTCCCTTACCTCACCTCGCTCATCAACTCATCCCTGACCGCTGGCTACGTCCCTTCCGTCTTCAAGAGAGCGAGAGTTGCACCCCTTCTGAAAAAACCTACACTCGATCCCTCCGATGTCAACAACTACAGACCAGTATCCCTTCTCTCTTTTCTCTCCAAAACTCTTGAGCGTGCCGTCCTTGGCCAGCTCTACCGCTATCTCTCTCAGAATGACCTTCTTGATCCTAATCAGTCAGGTTTCAAGACTAGTCATTCAACTGAGACTGCTCTTCTCTGTATCACGGAGGCGCTCTGCACTGCTAAAGCTAACTCTCTCTCCTCTGCTCTCATCCTTCTAGACCTATCGGCTGCCTTCGATACTGTGAACCATCAGATCCTCCTCTCCACCCTCTCCGAGTTGGGCATCTCCGGCGCGGCCCACGCTTGATTGCGTCCTACCTGACAGGTCGCTCCTACCAGGTGGCGTGGCGAGAATCTGTCTCCTCACCACGCGCTCTCACCACTGGTGTCCCCCAGGGCTCTGTTCTAGGCCCTCTCTTATTCTCGCTATACACCAAGTCACTTGGCTCTGTCATAACCTCACATGGTCTCTCCTATCATTGCTATGCAGACGACACACAATTAATCTTCTCCTTTCCCCCTTCTGATGACCAGGTGGCGAATCGCATCTCTGCATGTCTGGCAGACATATCAGTGTGGATAACGGATCACCACCTCAAGCTGAACCTCAGCAAGACGGAGCTCCTCTTCCTCCCGGGGAAGGACTGCCCGTTCCATGATCTCGCAATCACGGTTGACAACTCCATTGTGTCCTCCTCCCAGAGCGCTAAGAACCTTGGCGTGATCCTGGACAACACCCTGTCGTTCTCAACTAACATCAAGGCGGTGTCCCGTTCCTGTAGGTTCATGCTCTACAACATCCGCAGAGTACGACCCTGCCTCACACAGGAAGCGGCGCAGGTCCTAATCCAGGCACTTGTCATCTCCCGTCTTGATTACTGCAACTCGCTGTTGGCTGGGCTCCCTGCCTGTGCCATTAAACCCCTACAACTCATCCAGAACGCCGCAGCCCGTCTGGTGTTCAACCTTCCCAAGTTTTCTCACGTCACCCCGCTCCTCCGCTCTCTCCACTGGCTTCCAGTTGAAGCTCGCATCCGCTACAAGACCATGGTGCTTGCCTACGGAGCTGTGAGGGGAACGGCACCTCAGTACCTCCAGGCTCTGATCAGGCCCTACACCCAAACAAGGGCACTGCGTTCATCCACCTCTGGCCTGCTCGCCTCCCTACCACTGAGGAAGTACAGTTCCCGCTCAGCCCAGTCAAAACTGTTCGCTGCTCTGGCTCCCCAATGGTGGAACACACTCCCTCACGACGCCAGGACAGCGGAGTCAATCACCACCTTCCGGAGACACCTGAAACCCCACCTCTTTAAGGAATACCTAGGATAGGATAAAGTAATCCTTCTCACCCCCCTAAAAAGATTTAGATGCACTATTGTAAAGTGGCTGTTCCACTGGATGTCATAAGGTGTATGCACCAATTTGTAAGTCGCTCTGGATAAGAGCGTCTGCTAAATGACTTAAATGTAAATGTAAATGTGCTCCCTCTCCGGCCTCTAGGTCACCAGGCTGCTCATTATGGCGCACACCTTTCACCAGCGTTACGCACATAATGAGACTCACCTGGACTCCATCACCTCCTTGATTACCTGCCCTTTATATGTCACTCCCTTTGGTTTCTTCGTCAGTCGTCATTGTTTCGGTTGCTGTTTCATGTCAGTGCGCTGTTCGTGTTTCTTGTTTTGCTCATTTATTAATTAAATGTATTCACTTCCTGAACTTGCTTCCCGACTCTCAGCGTGCATCGTTACACATGTCACCCATTGATCATGTTTGGGATGCTCTGGATCGACGTGTACGACAGCATGTTCCAGTTCCCGCCAATATCGAGCAACTTCACACAGCCATTGAAGAGGAGTGTGACAACATTCCACAGGCCACAATCAACAGCCTGATCAACTCTATGTGAAGGAGATGTGTCGCTCTGCATGAAGCAAATGGTGTTCACACCAGATACAGACTGGTTTTGTGATCCACGCCCCTACCTTTATTTTAAGGTATCTGTGACCAACAGATGAATATGTGTCTTCCCAGTCATGTGAAATCCATAGATTAGGGCCTAATGAATTTATTTAAATTTACTGATTTCTTTATAAGAATTATAACTGAGTAAAATCTTTGAACATGTTGCGTTTATATTTTTGTTCAGTGTTTATACATTTTCTTTACTGTCTTGGAGTATGAAATGTACTAGCCAAAGCGGGCCATATGAAAGCTTGATTAACTGGCCCGGTGAGCTCCGCAGATGTTGCCGGGCCAGCAGGCAGCCCTGTCTGTCGGGCCCTGCAAATCCACTCCCTATACTCAATGTCATGTGCCAAAGAAAAAACGCCACCTGCTGGAGAAGACAGATTTTGGGCCCAGTTATCCCTCATACTTCGCCTCTTCCTCTCTGGTGTGACTCACAAATTGCAGTTAATTACTATAGCTTCTGACTTGGATCAATCACAGTGGGCATACGACGTGATAAAGGAATCTTGAAATCTTAAAACCAGATTAATTAGTACTTTTCATTCATCTTATTTTGGTTGACATCTGTTTTTTGGTTGAACTTACCACTTATCTAAATGCTACTATATTAATAGACAATCTATATACAGTGCATTCGGAAAGTATTCAGACCCCTTCACTTTTTCCACATTTTGTTACTTTACAACCTTATTCTAAAATTGATTAAATTGTTTTTCCCCCCATCAATCTACACACAATACCCCATAATGACAAAGCAAAAACAGTTTTTAGACATTTCTAAAAAAAAAAAAATTAAAATGAAACTGAAATGTCACTTTTACATAACTATTCAGACCCTTTACTCAGTATTTTGCTGAAGCTTCTTGGGTATGACGCTACAAGCTTGCACACCTGTATTTGGGGAGTTTCTCCCATTCTTCTCTGCAGATGCTCTCCTATACGTGATCTAACCAAGGATAAAGCAGACATGAAATGCCAGTACTGGCGACATCGTGTGGAAGCTGTAGGCGTTGACAGGGGATCCTCATTTATTTTCTGTCGCCTTAGACAATACATTGACTGGTGGATGAATATTTGTTTTTGTGTTTTTGGTGAACAGTTTTACCAGGGATTTTTACTCCTAAACACGTTCTGTTATAGCCACAGACACGATTTAACCAGTTTTAGAGACGTCAGAGTGTTTTCTATACACACATACTTATCATATGCATATACTATATTCTTGGCATGAGTAGCAGGACTTTGAAATGTTGCGCGATTTTTAACAAAAAGCTGCGAAAAGCTGCGAAAATTCACATCATCCCTAAGAATGATGGAGGCCCACTGTGTTCTTGGGGACTTTCTATGCTGCAGATCAATGGGCCATGCACCCATTGCATATATGACACTACAATCATTAATGTTATTTTTCAGTAGGGTTTACATGACTCATCTTATCACACTTGGCAAACAGCTGGCAGAGTGCACAAACGTGGGTTAAAGTCTCGTGGCATACTGTGGGCTCAGGCATAATCCGAGACTCGGGGGGGCTCGGCCTGGACTCGGGAAGGGCTTCCTGCAGGACAAGCTATTTCCGAGTCTGTCAGAATCATATTACTCTGGACTCCGGCTAAAAGTACCCGGGCCGAGTCCACTTCAGCTTACCCGGCCCATTTGAACTATTTTAGGAGTTGAGTTTGTTCATGAGTTGAGTTTGAGGTTTTTATTTGGCAGGTGTTGAAATACCATTTTTTTTAAAGTCATGGAATTTGCAAGGTCATTCAAATCACAAATTTGTGATAGCTATAGGGACCGGGCAGGCACCATGTTATGCCGTGAGGCGCATGGTGTCCCCGGTGCGCGTGCATAGCCCGGTGCGGTACATCCCAGCGCCTCGTATTGGCGGGGCTGGGCATCGAGCCAGGTGGGTCAGTGCATCTGGTCTCCAGAGAGACGATGTCTTAAAGGGGTACACACACACATGGAATATTAGAAGTTTGATTTTCTGAGTTTTAATTAAACACGTTAATTATTTTGATAAAGGAATGTTATGGGAACCCGGGATACAACATGCAGAACATTTTTGATGGTTTTTCTTTAATTTGTCTAATATAGTAAGAAACACTACTGTGAAAGGGTGGTATGACCTTTGACCTCTATCATGGCTTTCCTTTGTGGTCTGATCAGCCTCATGGGAGGGCCATTTGGATAATGAATTTAAGGTAATTTGTGATACTGATTTTAAGGTAATTTGTGTAATTGTTAATTATGAACGAGTTTATAGTTCTTTGACATATTTGTAATTTGAACCAATGAAAAGAAAGAAATGGCATAGCCTTGGACTACTGGTAGACCTATGTTAAATATTCAGGACATATTCTAAGCCAACAGGACAGGGATGTATGACATCTGTGGTGATCCAGGATCATTGAGAGGATGAGATAAACATAATGAACTATGTAATAATCTGAGATTAATACTATTGTCACGGCCGTTAAAAGAACTGGACCAAGGTGCAGCATGGTGAGCGTACATTTTCTCTTTTATTCGAAATGACGCTGACAACACAATAAACAATACAAAACAAATCGTGAATCTTAAGGCTATGTGCCATCAAACAAAGTTACCTTCCCACAAACACAAGTTGGAAAAAGGGTACCTAAGTATGGTTCCCAATCAGAGACAACGATAGACAGCTGTCCCTGATTGAGAACCATACCCGGCCAAAACCTAGAAATAGAAAATCATAGAAACACAAAACATAGAATGCCCACCCCAACTCACGCCCTGACCAAACCAAAATAGAGACATAAAAAGGATCTCTAAGGTCAGGGTGGGACGTAGACCCTGCTCCACCTCTGGCTTGGCCCACTTAGGTGGGGCCTCTAGAGCGGGGACCCTCGCTGACGACCCCGGACTGGGGACCCTCGTGGCGGGCCCCGGACTGGGGACCCTCGTGGCGGGCCCCGGACTGGGCACCCTCGTGGCGGGCCCCGTACTGGGCACCCTCGTTGCGGGCCCCGGACTGGGCACCCTCGTTGCGGTCCCCGGACTGGGCACCCTCGATGCGGGCCCCGGACTGGGGACCCTCGTTGCGGGCCCTGGACTGGGGAGCATCGCTGGAGGCTCAGGACTGGAGGATCCAGACTGGAGGACAACACTGGAGGGTCCGGACTGGAGGGCGACACTGGAGGGTCCGGACTGGAGGGCGACACTGGAGGGTCCAGACTGGAGGGCGACACTGGATCCTCCGGACTGGAGGGCAACACTGGATGCTCCGGACTGGAGGGCGACTCAGGAGGGTCCGGGCAAGAGGCCGACTCTGGAGGCTCCGGGCCGGGCACAGGACTGACCAGGCTGGGGAGACACACAGGAGACCTGGCTCTGGGAGCAGGCACAGGACTCATCAGGCTGGGGAGGCATACAGGAGGCCTCTTCCTTGGCCGGGGAACCGGATACTCTGGGCCATGGTGTACTGATGGTCTCGAGAGCAGAGCTGGAACCACCAGTTCTGGCTGGCTATGTGCCATCAAACAAAGTTACCTTCCCACAAACACAGGTGGGAAAAAGGGTACCTAAGTATGGTTCCCAATCAAAGACAACGATAGACAGCTGGTCAGGGCGTGACTACTATAGACATGTTGATTTTTCTAAAAGTTCAGACAGTGAGACATTTAGTCAATATTTGGAAACAACCTATATTTGATACTGATGGTTGTGGGAAGGAGCGACAGACAGATAGTAGAAAAGGCAGATGGAGAAGGGCTCCCCCGCCCCCTATGCGGAGGCCTAAGGTGACCTTGATGGTTTGGGAGTATGAGGAGACGGAAGGGGGGGGGGGGAAATGAGCAAGATAGAGAGAGAGCAGAAGGGACATGTGGAAAATGAAAGGGGCAATCCTACAAGATAATGTCAGACATAAGGATAATTTACTAATCTTACCTAAAGTCATTGTTTAACCTGTCTAGGACACAGGTTTCGCTTCCCCCCCAACATTCCGCTGAAAAGGCAGCGCAGGTAATTCAAAAATATTTAACTTTCACACATTAACAAGTCCAATACAGCAAATTAATGATAAACATCTTGATAATCTACCCATCGTGTTCGATTTTTAAAATGTTTTACAGCGAAAACACAACATATATTTATGTTAGATCACCACCAAATCCCCAAAAAACAGCAATTTTTCCCAGCCAAAGATAGAGTCACAAAAGCAGAATTAGAGATAAAATGAATCACTAACCTTTGATAATCTTCATCAGATGACACTCATATGACATCATGTTACACAATACATTTATGTTTTGTTCGATAATATGCATATTTATATATTTACACTGGTGCCATGTTCAGAAATGCCTCCAAAATATCTGGAGTAATTACAGAGAGCTACATCAGATAACAGAAATACTCATAAACTTTGACGAAAGATACATGTTTTACATATAATTAAAGATACACTGGTTCTTAATGCAACCGATGTGTCAGATTTTTTTAAAAACGTTACGAAAAAAGCATACCATGCAATAATCTGAGACGGCGCTCAGACGTAAATATATTTCTCTGCCATGTTGGAGTCAACAGAAATACAAAATTACATAATAAATATTCCCTTACCTTTGATGATCTTTCATCAGAATGCAGTGCTAGGAATCCTAGTTCCGCAATAAAACGTTGTTTTGTTCCATAATACTTATTTTCCACCATAATTTGCAAATAAATTCATAAAAAATCCTACAATGTGATTTTCTGGATTTTTTTTCTCATTTTGTCTGTCATAGTTGAAGTGTACCTATGTACCTATGATGAAAATTACAGGCCTCTCTCATCTTTTTAAGTGGGAGAACTTGCACAATTGGTGGCTGACTAAATACTTTTTGCCCCACTGTATATCCAATAACGTTCCAACCGGAGCATTCGTTTTTGTCTACAAGAGTAATGGAATGCAAGGCGATATAATGACTACTGCGTATATCCAGGAACTGGCATTCTGCCAGACCAGTGACTCAAATAGCTGCCATCCGGTCCCACATCACACTGAAGGCTTCATTCCACATTCTACTGACTGTTGACATCTAGCGGAAGGCGTAGGAAGTGCGAACAGATCCATATCTTATTTGGATGTGAATAGGCGATGAGTTTAAAATCAACCAGCCCCAGAATTTCCACTTCCTGTTTGGAAGTTTGCCTGCCCTATGAGTTCTGTTATACTCACATACATAATTCAAACAGTTTTAGAAACTTCAGTGTTTTCTATCCAATAGTAATACTAATATGCATATATTAGCATCTGGGACAGAGTAGGAGGCAGTTCACTATGGGCACGCAATTCATCCAAAGTGAAAATGAAATATTGATACGTGGGCAGAGCCATGTATCAACAGGGGTGATAGTGGAGCAGGTGGTAGAGCAGGTTAGGACACACTTTGTGGCCTGTTGGATGAGGAACTACATAATATGACTATTTATGTAGCGATCACTGTATGTTGTGGAATTTCAGCCCGCTAGCGGGTTCCGTGCTCAGAGGTTAAAATATATATATATATATTTATATAATAGATGGGTAGAAGCGTTCCCAACTTACTTGGCGGACATGATTCCAGAGTTAGGGACCAGAACAGGTAGACATAGAAGTTGAAGATATACTAGCAGAACACATGAGAAGACTGTTTGTTAACCAAAGCGTCCAAGATTTTGTGTCCAACAAGTGAATTACAGGAAAAGGTGATTCACTCAATCCAACCAGGAGACTGGGTGTGGATCCAGTCCCTGAGGAGAATAGACGGGAAGCCGCCCCGTTGAGAAGGTACATACAAGGTTCTGTTAAACCACCGCCTTGGCCATTAAAATAGCTGAGAGTCACTTGGAGAAAAGGAGCACACGGAGAGCACAAATATATATGTGGATGCCATCATGGAACAGCTTCCAGCAAGTGTTTCCAACATGGACAACCTGAGAGAACAACTCAAAGCTGACACTGTGTGCTCAAAAGTCATGACAATGTGTCAGGAAGGATGGTATGAGTTCAGCTAATGCTAAGGCCCTATGATACTGTACCGGGCAGAACGCGCTTTTCTCGCAGTGCACGGCGGTCTTCCGTTGAAAGGAACAAGACTTGACATTCCATCAGCCTTACGAAAGTATGTCTACACTAAGCTGCACAAGGGTCAAGGTGTGTTCAAGTACAGAGAACGTGCACAACAGGCTGTGTGGTGGCCTGGACTCAGCCAGTAACTGAACAAAGTTGTGCTTAACTGCAGGACAAGCATAAAAGAGCACACAAACACGAATCATCACAACTTCCTGAGAGGTGCTAGAAAAGACTGGGAGCAGACTTGTTCACTCTAAAAAGAACCACCTACCTGCTAGCGGTGGACTACTTCTCAAGGTATGTGAGAATCGCAAACCTGCCACTAACAAAGACTGTAGACGTTGTAGTGCATCTGAAGTCCATCTTTGCCCGCAATGGGGTACCTGAGATCCTGGTTTCGGCCTGCTCTCCTTGCTTTGCTGGCCTATCGGTCAACTTCACTCCAGAATGGCTTCAGCTCAACTGCTAATGGGACAGCTTCATACCGCGGTGCCAACACTCCCATCACTGCTAGACCCATCACTCCCAAACACAGAAGCTAGAACCTGGTTTCTGCGCCCTGAGATGCTGGAGCGTGTTCACTCACGTCACATTGCAGATGAGGCCTGTTACAGGCACACTGTATTGGCCAGGAATGCAGAGTGAAATAAAAGACTATGTCAATAAATGCACAATCTGCAATGAATACGCCATTGAGCAACAGAGAGAGACGATGATGTCCCACGAGCTACCGATGCGGCCCTGGCAGATAGTAAGTCTAGATTTCTTCCAGCACAGTGACAGACTTTTTTCTGGTAGTCGAGCATTACTCAGACTTCTGGGAGATTTACCTTCTCCCCAACCTCTCAGCAGAGACAACGATCAAACGCTGCAAGGCTCAGTTTGCACGCTATGGACAGCCAGATAGGGTAATCTCAGATAATGGACCCCAATTCTCCTGCTTTGAGTTCTGGAAACTTGCTACAGAATGGGGATTCGAGCACATCACCTCATCGCCACGACACCCAAAAGCTAATGGGAAGGCAGTCGGCAGTCAATATCGCAAAGAACCTCTGCAAAAGGGCAGAGGGGTATTGCAGTGGCGCAATACCCCAACAGAAGGCCTGAATAGCAGCCCGGCCCAGCTCCTCATGGCACGGCGCTTAAAACCAGCTGTGCCAGTAGCCAACACTCTCCTGGAGCCCTGTGTAGTGACAGAAGTGCTGGAGAAGCTTCATAACAGAAGACAGGTGTCCAGGTTCATCTACGACAAATCAGCAAAAGACTTAACTTGAGTTCAGGGTGGGTGAAACAGTGCTGATGAAGCCATTACACGGTGACTGGACGGGCCTCTGGAGAATCGGGATCCTGTGTACAGAAAGTTGCACCACGCTCCTACTTGGTCGAAGTGAATGGCTCACTGTACCGTCGTAACAGGGTTGACCTTCAGATTGCTGAGCAAGCCCCTACTCAGAACCCGGATGGGCATAGGGGTCACGTGACAAAGGACGGAACCCCAGCAGGTCATGTGGGGTCTGAGGCACTGGGCGAAGAGCCAGGGGATCACGTCGCCCATCAATACTCCCCTCAGACAGTCAGGTGACACACCTCTGCGTGAACCCGCAGTCCTCACAGACAAGCCCTCTATCTTTTCATGCTGCTGGCGGCTGTCCCAGCCACATAAAATACTTAATCTGTAGGTTTCCTATTAGGGATTGTTGACAGACCCAATTGTTTTGTTAGTGAATTGACAGCTCCTGTCCTATTTTATAAAAGGGAAGATGTTATGGGTGCAAAATGGCACGTTGATGCCATCTGTTGGTAAATTACTACAACACCAGTGTTTTTACCGGTGTGCTTAATATACCCGGATGTATTGCAATGTACTGAACAAGACTGGTTATTCCCAGCAATAACTCTGTCCTGTGATTTAACATCCAAACAGTCTTTCCCCCTGATACTGCCCAAACTGTAGCAAAACATGCTCAACATTCTGTTTTCTGGCAATAATCGCACATTGCCAATGACTGGAACGAACTGCAAAAATCACTGAAGCTGGAGACTCATATCTCCCTCACTAGCTTTAAGCACCAGCTGTCAGAGCAGCTCACAGATCACTGTACCTGTACATAGCCCATCTGTAAATATCCCATCCAACTACCTCATCCCAATACTGTATTTATTTATTTAGCTCCTTTGCACCCGAGTATCTCTACTAGCACATTCATCTTCTGCAAATCTGTCACTCCAGTGTTTAATTGGTATATTGTAATTACTTCGCCACCATGGCCTATTTATTGTCGTATCTTACCTCATTTGCACACACTGTATAGACCTTTTCTACTGTATTATTGACTATATGTTTGTTTATTCCATGTGTAACTCTGTGTTGTTGTTTGTGTCGAACTGCTTTGCTTTATCTTCATCTAAAGGACTGGAGACTCATCAACACTGCACATGAATCAGAGCAAATAACTACTCTGTCTGACTTGACTTCCTCCACCCACTGCAAGGCTAACAGTATGGCCATCAGCTCTGCGGTATATACAGCCAGATGATCTGTAATACGTTCCCTGACTCAGTGCGACCTGTCCTTGGATCTTTTGAACAATCTGTGTAAATGGCCACAACATCCTGATACACAGTCTCCAGATATTATCTTAAAACAAATCAAATCGGGCCTCATTCAAGAGCTCCGACCTGAAGATCACCGACGTCATGATTTGACCTCGTATTGTTCTGAGTTGTTTTGAACGCAGCATGGAGTTTGGGAATGGGACTTATACTGAACAAAAATATAAACGCAACATGCAACAATCACTGAGTTGCAAGTTCATAAAAGGAAATGAGTTAATTTAAATAAATAAACAAATTAGGCCCTAATCTATGGATTTCAAATGACTTGGCAGAGGCACATCCATGGGTGGTAACCTGGCCCAGCCAATCAGAATTAGTTTTTCCCCACAAAAAGGCTTTATTACAGACAGAAATACTACTCAGTTTCATCAGCTGTCTGGGTGACTGTTCTCAGACGATCCCGCAGGTGAAGAAGCTGGATGTGGATGTCCTGGGCTGGCGCGGCTACAAATGGTCTAAAACAACATTGGAGGTGGCTTATGGTAGCGAAATTAACATTCAATTCAGCTTTGGTGGGCATTCCTGCAGTCAGCATATCAATTGCACGCTCCCTCAAAACTTGAGACATCTGTGGCATTGCGTTGTGACAAAACTTTAATCAGCTTGTTGATATGCCACACCTGTCAGGTGGATGGATTATCTTGACAAAGGATAAATGTTCACTAACAGTGATGTAAACACATTTTTGCCCAAAATAAACATTTTGTGCATTTGGAAAAATTCTGGGATCTTTTATTTCAGCTCATGAAACATGGGCCCAACACTTTACATGTTGCATTTATATTTTTGTTCAATAAAGGTGCAACCTGTCCATCCACCCACTAATGTCTGAGTTCTTCATTTTTGGGAAAACTATGGTCACATTTCTACTGTGGCATCCAGGTACTACACACTGAAATGTTACCGGCCTGCTGGCTGAAGAAAACCCAGCTGCAGTCAAGTTCTTTTGCGCAGTACTAGACTAGCTAGCTCTGTAAACAACACATGTGATCCCAGGCTTCTTGTCAGCCAAAGATGGTGGATAAATTAAGATAGTTCACTCAGGCTGCTTACAATTGAACAAAATAAAAATAAATCCGTTCTGCTTAACAGGGTGGTTCTCCCATAGACCTCAATGCAATAGGAGTTAGGTCTGGCCTGCTTAGTTCATTGACTGTAATGTAACCCCCAAAAAATGAGGGAGTGGGCCATCTCGCTTCCGTCTCTGTCACCCAGATTAGAATGTCACTTCCGGGTCACAGCATTTTGGGGGAAATGTCTAAATAAAAGTCCCCAACGTAATAGTAGAAAAGTCTCAACCTGCATTTATTCATGATATGATAAATATATGAACGATTTATATTTAAGTGACATTTGCATGAAATTCCAGGTGTCCAACCATGGTACAATCTACTCACTCGTCCATAAATTACAAAACAAGTTCTAACAAAAAGCTAGGTCATAGCAGGTGTTGCTGCACTTTTACTGTGGTGAAATAGCTTTGATAGGGCCCATTTATCCCTAATATAATAAATTGTTTTAAACTTCAGAAAATGAGAACCATTCTTTAAACAGGGAAAACCTGCTGTTCCTATGAAATGAACATGGCTAGACCAGCAACCCACTAGTAAAAGCAAATTCTAACTTAGATTTTCCTTTCATGGAATTGTATTCCTTTAGCCCATCCTTGACATTGGCTATTATTTGTAGTTTTGATTGTTACATTGTGCACCTTTAAAGGAGAACTTCTTTACCAAATCTGTATTTTGAATGTAAATGGCATGTTATAGAAGTGCCCAGACATTATTTTTTTGTGATTTCCCTTGTTTTTGATAAACTTACCCCAACCAGAGATAGACTTCCTCCTGCTCATTCTGCAGTGCCAGGGTGGGGATAAAGTAAAACAAAAGCTCTAAAATAACCCAAATACATCCTTTTAGAAATGGCAACGCTCTCACTATAGTGATGCAGGTCTTTAGATGTTGTACACAATACCTTTTGTCACACCAAACTTTATTGGAAACATATTTCATATTGTGCGACTCAAGCAATATTTCTCCGTGTAGCCCATGATACTTTTCTGGGTGCGCATGCTCGGGCTACAAGGAAAATAAGCACAGATGGATCGGGGAAACAGCTTGAGTCGCACAAAATTAAATATAACATTGCAGATAAAGTTTGGAAAGACAATTTCAGAAGTTGCGTTTCTAATATGATGTATTTGGGTGATTTTTTGGGCTTTTGTTCATGTTTTATTCTAGAACATGCCATTTACATCCAAAATACAGATTTGGTTAAAAAAAAAGTTAACTTATCTTTTAAGGTTGTCATTATTAACCTCATAACAAAGAGCCTGACAAAAGGTTTGACGGAGAACATGGACAGAACATAACATGCTGGTTAGGAGGTGGAAGAAGAGGGATTGTCTCATTTGTGTACTAGCCTAAAGCCTCCTATGTATACAGAGATAACAACAACCCTCCTTTCAGAGGATGAGTGTTCCAGAGTCTGAAGGAGGAGCAGTCTGTGTCAGACGGGACCTCAGAGCGCCATCACTCCCAGCCTCCCTGCAGCTAGTTCTTTTTCCCCCCCGATGAGGTCCTGCAGGGTAAGGATGGTGGGTGTAGCTTCACTACTGTCTCTCCGCGGGCCCTGCAGGAGATCCACGCGCCCAGGCTTGAAAGCCAGCTTCTCTGCTCTGCTCCTGGGCGGGGGCAGGCCGTCACAGAGGCGCGTGCAGGTGGCAGCAGCGAGGCCACAGAAGGAGGGCTCGTCTGACTGGGAGGAGCCCTCGGAGCTGCCCTCAGAGGGGGGGTCCCTGAAGGCAGGGTGGCGGAGATGCCCCGTGCGGGGTAGAGGGTCTATGGTGCCACGGCCATTATATATGGGTGCTCGGTTAGCAAGCAAAGGAGAACAGAAAGCAGTGCTCTTCAGGGTCTCCACAGTCTTCATCTTACTGCGTTTCTTCACCAGAGAAGTGTTGGGGACAGAGGGTGGAAGGAGAGAGAGGAGAGAGATTTTATTTGTTGAGGTTGGCGATGAGGAGAGATCATGTTCATGATACAGTTATACATGATACAGTTTATATGTGAGAGAGTGTTCAGAATTTCCTTGAGATAGCGACACTGTTCCATCCATACCTTTTTATTAGCTGGTGGAAAATTGATTGGTTCAACAGTTTGCAGTGACTCTGCACCTGCAAGCACAAGGTGAAAATAGAAAGCAAATTATATTTTTAAAAACTGATTGTGAAACAATATTATAAAATCAGCCAAACAGCAACCACAAACCTTGCTCTCGAGAACCCAAGGCATTCTGCCTGGTGGGACCATGTAAACTACAATCACAACACACAGGTGTTCGAGCATGCTAGATAGCTAATGAGCACAGTAGGTCGCCTCTGTCTTCCGTAAACAAGCAATGTAACATGTAAATATGGCTGTGTGGAACCGTTAACACAGTTTCTTTTAATAAAGGAACGCATCTTTCATATAGGCGAGAAATTAAGTTTCCAAAATCGTACCGCAAGCAATGTGTGTTACCAGTTTAAGACCGTGTGTCAGGGCTCTTAACAAAACTCCCCCAGCCAGAAGGTACCTTCATGAATAGACAGCCACTAAGGTGGATAGTGTCTATGAATGGGCTACCACAAACCTTGGAATGAGGAATCAGAAGGAAGTACACACTCCTCCACACACACATACAGACATAGTCATGCGTAAACTTGCCTTCAGTGGTAGGTAACTGGAAGGAATCAGAGTGCAGGAGAGGATATGAGGCTCGTCTCTTCAAGCTCATGTCTTCATATTCAGAGAACCGCCTGAGGGGAGGAGACAGGATGAATTAGACTCAGACTTAAAGTAACTGTCCAGTGAAAATCTCACTTTTAAAAGTTCATATTGTTAACTCATACCCAAATCATGTCCTATACTCGTATGTGGCAAAAGCATCAATTGGAGAGAAGAAAAAAACACTTCAAAAACCCCACCTCAAACATGTATCTCAAATAGACCGTTTAAAAAATGCTTGATATTTCCTCAGAGGATGTTGCACTGGCCAATCAGAGGTCTTCTCGCGTGAATATCTTTAAAGACTGGTATACGCCCAGACCACTCCAACACAGAAAAGCTGCTTTTTAACATACTTAAAAAATTAAAAAAACATTTGGAAGGAAAACTATTTCACTCATATTGTAATTAATTATAGGTCATATTTCATAGAAACCTGGAAACACTGGACAGTTACTTTAAACACAGCATCCTGATGACACTTCATGTATGTCAACAATAATGTGCAGGTGAGTGTGTGGTGTCCCTTGGATGAGATGTGGTAACACCAATTGAAGGGTACCTATGTAAGGACTTCATAACACATTCGTAACCCATTCATAAGCAGTACATAATCACAACCCCTGGTGTTCCCCCTAGTGGGACATAACAGAGGATGTGAGTGCAGATACCTCTCTGGGGAGCAGTAGCTGTAGGTTATAGGAGGGTCTGTGGAGGGAGGCTGCATGGCAGCCATGAGACAGTGCTGGAAACACAGCAGCAGGCCCAGGATCAAACACAACACCAGGCACAGCAGGAGGTAACTCTGCCTGTCTGTCACCTACAACAGAGACAGGGTCAAGTTAGCACACTGCAGCTATGTGCTGTGATTGGTAAGGGGTGTAAAGAAATATAGAATACATTTCAAATCAAATCAAATCAAATGTATTTATATAGCCCTTCGTACATCAGCTGATATCTCAAAGTGCTGTACAGAAATTTTACTGCTGCATTCCAGGGTTGGGTTCAATTCCATGTCAATTCAGGTGGCAAACTTCCTTGTTGAAAAGCAATGAGGTGTAGTAGTTCTTTAGTTCACTTACCACTGACTGAATTTAAATTTATTGACCCCAAACCTGCTGTATTCAATAGGGTAGAAATGATGTAGTATCTACCTGGCTCTGCAGCTGGCTGACTCTCACAGACAGGTTGAGCACCAGCTGTGTGACGTCCTCCAGTTGGCCCTGCAACGAATGGATGGACTCTGTCTGTCTCTGGTCCTATAGGGACAAAGGAAACTTTTGAGCTGACCAATCACAAACACTCTCCCAAGCCATATTCCCATACATTGCAAATGACACCCTCCCTGCAATTTTGAGTGACTAGATGACAAAATATGTCATTCTGCCCCTGAACAAGGCAATTAACCCACTGTTCCTAGGCCATCCATGTAAATAAGAATTTCTTGTTAACTGACTTGCCTAGTTAAATAAAGGTTAAAAAAAATAATAATGTAAAGGCCAAAACTATGCGATACCCGCCTGAGACTCCATCTTAAGATAGGCTACACAGTATGTAACGTTCTAGACAAACACATTGTAGGTCCCCATCCACTCCGCACCTGCTCCTCTGCCTTCCTGGATGTGTTCTGCAGTTTGATGATGGTTTGGTTAAAAGCCCTCTGCATCTCTTCCATCTGCCTTCGGTACCTTCAACAAAACACACAGAAGTATCAGCATCACCATCTAAACCTTCATTTGACTAACTCTAGTTCCGATAGGTCTGACATCTGACAGTTAATAAAACCAGCAGCATGGTGCTCAATGCTCAGCCAATGACCATCCATGAATCGCTGAGGCCACCGTACCTCTGGCTGAGTTGCTCTAGGTAGCGTCCGCTCAGCGACATGTTCATCTCCAGGGCCTTGATTCGGTTGTTGAGCCTCATGAACACAGACTCCTTCTGGCTGGTGGAGCCGTGCATCGGGTTCCCGTTCCCCTGCTCCGTGGCGTTGTGGAGCTCTGCATAGAAGTCTAAAGGGGAAGGAGAGGGGGGCTGGAAGGAGGTGGGGTGAGGCAGCTGCTGCCCGTTACCATTGGGCGACGGGGTGAAGACAATGTCCTCCACAAGCTCCGCCTCCCCCTTGGTTTCTGTGGCCACGGCCTGGCCATGGCCATGCGAGGGGGGCTCCGTCATGACCACGACGGGGACAGAGTTCTGCTCCTCAGGAGTAGTGTTGCCGCTGCCGGCACCCGCTGGTTTAAGTGGGGATCCCAGAGACTGTTGCTGCTCTGTGGGGGTGGAGGTAGTGAGGAGGGGTGGATCAGCCACATGTGGTTGGTGGATGACCGGGATGTTGTCTTGTTCTACAGGCTGGACTTCAGGACAGGGCCTCTCCTCTACAGGGGTTCCCCAGCTCTGCTCCACTGGGTCACTGGAGATGGAGGTGGCGACAGTGGGAGGCTGCCTGATCTCCCCCTGCTGCACCTCCTGGCTTTTCTCTGCCCCAGTGATGGGGTGCTTCTGCCCAGGCAGGTCTTTGGATAAGGTGTGGAGTGGAGGCGCCACGGCAGGTGTGGGCCTGGCGGCAGAGCTGGAGGTGTCGGTGGAGCTGGGTCTGGGCAGGGTGGAGGTCTGGCTGGGCTCTAGGTTGGGCAGCTCCATACTGGGCTCTACCTCTTCCACTGCCTCAGTCTCAACCCATGGAAGGTGTGGTGGGGTGTCAGTGGGCCTGGCTTCTCTCTCCCCATGGGCAGAGCTGGGCTCTCTCTCCTGGGGTTGTTCCCCCTGAGTGTGTGAATGCTGGGGTGTCTGGGTGGGCGTGGGGGAGATGGGCAGCTGCTGTGACGGGGTGGTGGGGGTGACTGGAGCTGGAGTAGCCTCTGGTTTCCTCTCCTGGCTGGTATAGTTTCTCTGAAAGGAACACTGGTGAACGAGGTACTCCTGGAGGGAAGCTGAGCAGGAGCAAGAAGAGGAGGAAGATGGGCCACAGTAGTCAAGGCTTTCTTTCTCTCGATGGCCAGGGCAACGGTGCTCCTCTCTCTCCCTCCCATCCTCTTCCTCCTCCAGCATGGTGACTATAGACTGGACCATCTCCTCCTCTATAGGAGAGACTACCTGCTCCTCTTCAGTTACATGCTCTGGTTTGGGTTCCTCTGTGGTAGTGACATCAGGGTCCTCTAGTACTTCAGGCTGCTCCACCTCTACAGCGTCAGGCCTGAGAACAGAGACAGAAACAGGAAGAAAGAGACAGAAACAGGGAGAGAAAGACATGGAGAAAGAGAGACAGAAACAGGGAGAGAAAGACACGGAGAAAGAGAGACAGAAACAGGGAGAGAAAGAGAGACAGAAACAGGGAGAGAAAGACACGGAGAAAGAGAGACAGACACGGAGAAAGAGAGACAGAAACAGGGAGAGAAAGACACGGAGAAAGAGAGACAGAAACAGGGAGAGAAAGACACAGAGAAAGAGAGACAGAAACAGGGAGAGAAAGACACAGAGAAAGAGAGACAGAAACAGGGAGAGAAAGACACGGAGAAAGAGAGACAGAAACAGGGAGAGAAAGACACAGAGAAAGAGAGACAGAAACAGGGAGAGAAAGACACAGAGAAAGAGAGACAGAAATAGGGAGAGAAAGACATGGAGAAAGAGAGACAGAAACAGGGAGAGAAAGACACGGAGAAAGAGAGACAGAAACAGGGAGAGAAAGACACGGAGAAAGAGAGACAGAAACAGGGAGAGAAAGAGAGACAGAAACAGGGAGAGAAAGACACGGAGAAAGAGAGACAGAAACAGGGAGAGAAAGACACGGAGAAAGAGAGACAGAAACAGGGAGAGAAAGACACAGAGAAAGAGAGACAGAAACAGGGAGAGAAAGACACGGAGAAAGAGAGACAGAAACAGGGAGAGAAAGACACAGAGAAAGAGAGACAGGGACGTAAGCTATTACAGCTATAAAATACCAATAATGCACATCCAAGCACGGTAACCTGCAGGCCCTAACAGAAATGTGATTTATTAGCATAGGAATCACAAACTATCCCATTTAGCTGACTTCCAATATACTCTGGTAAATACCATTGCCGTCAGACTTTAAAAAATAAACACTTCAGCAGTTTAAATGACAAAATGTCTGCCATTATTGTGGATCTATATCAAGTGAAAGACTAAGTGAAAAAAAATACCTGGTTGACTGGTACTTACACTGGAAGGAGGGTGGTGGTGGTGTCAGGGTCAGATGATGACACGACAGTCAGGTTCACTGTCTGGCCTGAGAAGTTCCCTTCACCTGGTCCTCCCCCCAGCACGTTGACTTTAATGTTGTTCACCATGTTCAGAATGACGTCTGGAACAAGACAGCCCATGTGTGAATACTTGAAACCCTCCCCACATAGACGTCACAAAGGGTTTACAGACTCAGGTATGACAGATCTCATTTTTCAAAGACACTTATACGCAGGATGAAACCATAGTTGTGTGACTGGTGTAATGGGATATTTATTTGGCTGTATGTGTCTAACTCACCCTTGGCTGATCCTATGAGGTCATTTGAAGCCTTGTCCTCTGCAGGAACGTATCCAGGAGGATAATCTGAAGGTCACACAAACACAGGAGAGATAACATCACACTCACCAGGAACAACATCCAAACAGTTCAAAGGTGAGAGGTACAAATGACATTAACCTGTGATGGGTTGGGATTCCAAAATGTTAAATATTGTGAATCATAAGTTCTACTAGAGACATGAGAGGTGCCATAGTCTAGGGTTAGAGGTTTCATAGTGTCCGTCAATGTCTTGCTCTGATATTTAGAACCTAACACCTGTATAAGGACTTTGTTGACATATTACATCTAGTCTCGTCATAAGGTGAACATGTTGCTGTGTACTTGTAACATGTTAATGTACATTGATGAATGCGTCATATCTTATCATGCATTCCCTGTCTGATACGTGTGACCAGAGACATTTTATTTATATGTTTATGACCATGATGGTTGAGAGAATATTGACAAGTAATTTCAGATAGTGCAGAAGAACAGGAGGCTCTCACCGAGGTCGTCATCCTGGTCGTCTGGTCTGTCCAGGGGGTCAGCGATCTCCTCATACTCCTCCACCATACTCGTTCCAAAAACCCTTCAACAGAAAGGAAGACGTGTTATACTGTCTAGCAGTCACCAGAGGGCAGACAAAGATACACCAGGAGCCCAGTAATAACATAACAAATGATAGCTAAGATATCCTAAAATAAAAAGTTTAAACTCCTTAAATGTTTAAACTAACATCAAACTGAGAGTTAGCAAATACTACAAATGTGTGTTTAAGTCCCACAAGAATACAATGAGCCCGTATGGTCCCAGCTGTCTTTTTGTTTTACAACTATTAATGCCTCCGTAGGAGAAAAAAAGCGAGTGGCTAGCTGTACTTTTTGAAGACAAAATGTCCTGCAAACTCTGACAGCCAGAGCTGCCTCCCAGTGCCCCTGACAAGGCAGCTTCAAGAGAGAGAGATCAGTTCAACAGTACAACACTAGCAGCTCCAGATGCAAGACTGGTGAGGGGCGACATGGGGTAAACTTATCAGTTGTCAAACTGAATGTATTCAACTGAAATGTGTCTTCCGCATTTAACCCAACCCCTCTGAACTACTTTAAATGGACATCCATATCTTCGGCGCCCGGGGAACAGTGGGTTAACTGCCTTGCTCAGGGGAACAGTGGGTTAACTGCCTTGCTCAGGGGAACAGTGGGTTAACTGCCTTGCTCAGGGGAACAGTGGGTTAACTGCCTTGCTCAGGGGAACAGTGGGTTAACTGCCTTGCTCAGGGGAACAGTGGGTTAACGGCCTTGCTCAGGGGAACAGTGGGTTAACGGCCTTGCTCAGGGGAACAGTGGGTTAACTGCCTTGCTCAGGGGAACAGTGGGTTAACTGCCTTGCTCAGGGAACAGTGGGTTAACTGCCTTGCTCAGGGGAACAGTGGGTTAACTGCCTTGCTCAGGGGAACAGTGGGTTAACTGCCTTGCTCAGGGGAACAGTGGGTTAACTGCCTTGCTCAGGGGAACAGTGGGTTAACTGCCTTGCTCAGGGGAACAGTGGGTTAACTGCCTTGCACAGGGGAACAGTGGGTTAACTGCCTTGCACAGGGGAACAGTGGGTTAACTGCCTTGCACAGGGGAACAGTGGGTTAACTGCCTTGCACAGGGGAACAGTGGGTTAACTGCCTTGCACAGGGAAACAGTGGGTTAACTGCCTTGCACAGCGGCAGAACAACACCATTTTACCTTGTTAACTCAGGGATTCGATCCAGCAACCTTCCGGTTACTGGCCCAAAGCTCTAACCACAAGGCTACCTGCCGCCTCACACTTGTATACAGTGCCTTCAGAAAGTATACAGACTCTTCACTTTTTCACGTTACGGCCTTATTCTAAAATGTATTATCGTTTTTTCCCCTCATCTACACACAATACCCCATAATGACAAAAAAAACTTTTTTACATTTTAGCAAAATGTATTTTTTTTGTATTTGTATGTTGTGTAAATGCTATCACATTTACATAAGCATTCAGATCCCTTTCTCAGTACTTTGTTGTAGAACAGTGATTACAGCCTCGAGTCTTCTTGGGTATGACGCTACAAGCTTGGTACACCTGTATTTGGAGAATTTATCCAATTATTCTGTGCAAATCCTCTTACGCTCTGTCAGGTTGGATGGGGAGCGTCTCTGCACAGCTATTCTCAGGTCTCTCCAGAGATCTGAGTTCGATCGGGTTCAAGTCCGGGATCTGGCTGGGCCACTCAAGGACATTCAGAGACTTGTCCCGAAGCCACTCCTGTATTGTCTTGGCTGTGTGCTTAGGATAATTGTCCTGTTGGAAGGTGAACCTTCACCCCAGTCTGAGGTCCTGAGCACTGTGGAACAGGTTTTCATCAAGGATCGCTCTGTACTTTGCTCCGTTCTTCTTTCTCAATCCCAGTCCCTGCTGCTGAAAAACATCCCCACAGTATGATGCTACCACCACCATGCTTCACCGTAGGGATGGTGCCAGGTTTCTTCTACAGAGTTCAATCTTTGCTTCTTCAGACCAGAAAATCTTGTTTCTCATGGTCTGAGAGTCCTTCAGGTACCTTTTGGCAAACTCCAAGTGGGCTGTCATGTGCCTTTTATTGAGGAGCGGCTTACGTCTGTCCACTCTACCATAAAGGCCTGATTGGTGGAGTGCTGCAGAGATGGTTGTCCTTCTGGAAGGTTCTCCCATCTCTCCAGAGGAACTCTGTCAGAGTGACCATTGGGTTCTTGGTCACCTCCCTGACCAAAGACCTTCTCCCCCGATTGATCAGTTTGGCCGGGCGGCCAATGCAACAAAATGTGTGATGTAACAAAATGTGGAAAAAGTTGAGGGGTCTGAATACTTTCCAAATTGGCAAATACCTGTTTATTCAGTAAATTGATGTATCTTATCTGGGGGTTTTCTTAATGGCTGTAAAACTTCCATTAACTAAATGTTTTTCCATTCATTGCCTACCTTATGAGACTAAGGGGGCAGAAGTGTTCAGATCCATGGTGAGAGACCAGCTCCACCTGCGATGAAACACAGACATCATTTACATCCAGGAGACAGGCATTAGTGCATGGTGGGACTGTTCTACACTGTCAGTGATAATAATCATGTTGCAATATGAACACTTGGCAAAGCTATGTTTTGGCCAGTGGTTAAATTGTTATTGAAATCGTGTGACAAATAGTAAAATTCAAGTTAGTTGTTGTTAACATTGATGATTGTCTGGCTGGTCAGCGACAAGCTATTACAGGCACTTTGAAGCTGTGATGAACCACCTTGCCCTACACACTTAAAGAGACTAAATGCAACGATTCCAAATGTGTTTCTCTGATGTTCATTAAGAAAAGTCAAGATTTCAGTCAAGGGAATATGGTTTGATGTGGTAGTTAGATGTTTGTCCCCCATGAGACACCATAGCAGCAAAGTCAGTATTCCTTCCTCAAATTAGTCTGAATGAATCTAAGATGAAAAAGGCAAGTGAGCATTGTCGAACTCAAAACCCAACCCTCAAGTAATACAGTTATAGACGAGACAGACTTAATGAACAAAAGTAATCCCATTTACACTTTGTAGTCAACTTTGACACTAAAATAAATGTTTCTGACTCATATCGATGCAACATAGGCTGTTTTCTATCAGAGAAGTTGCCCTTTAAAGAATGGGCTACTCCACAGTCAAAATATCTACTGTCAAAATTACATGGTATTCTCATGACTGACATGACTAGATTAATTATAATGAATATGAATATATGAATAATATGTTCAGTGGCTTTATCTAGATAGAAGGATTATTTGCTACCTGGCCTAGTGTCAGCTGGTGCTGATCAGTTAGCAAGTTTCTCCTACTGTTAGCATTGTAACACTAAAGCCCTTCCCTTCAACCCTCTACATGCTCCTCCACAGACCAACCACCTCTAAGATATAAATAGGCTAACCTTTATGTACTTGGTGAACATCTGAAGCAGGAGAAACAAAGGAAGAGAAACAAGTAATTACAAGAAGCATACATGCATTTAAAATAGGACCAATGAATGAATGCTGGTTCCTGTTCCACTCTTCAGAGAAGAGGTACAGAAGCATCAGTTTAAAGACGAGAAAGGCTCCAATGTTTTGTACATTTGTAAAACATTACTCTAGAATGAGAGGACCAGCACAAACACACAAACAGCCCAGAGCGGGATTTGAGTTTGACCCACTTGTGAAGGAGAGGGCCATAACAGAGTAAAGAGGGGGAAACTGTAGTCTTGATTTTATTTGTAATTAATCAAGTAGTCCCATTGAAGTCAGAATACCTCTTCCCAAGAGAGACCTGGATGACTAGAATGGGAGTAAAGGAGGGGGTAGATAACAGAAGGT
The DNA here is from genome assembly GCF_023373465.1 of Oncorhynchus keta. Classification (NCBI taxonomy): domain Eukaryota; kingdom Metazoa; phylum Chordata; class Actinopteri; order Salmoniformes; family Salmonidae; genus Oncorhynchus; species Oncorhynchus keta. The sequence goes on along the minus strand of NC_068443.1, from coordinate 17,791,305 downwards.
GCAGGAGAATGCCATACACACCTTGACATATTTGGCGTACAGGTGCTCGTCCAGAGGGAAACTCTGAACAGTGCGCTCCTCCCGAGCATGAAAAGTGCCCAGCTTCACCCACTTGTTGGTCGGGTACCTGAGGGAGAATCATCCAACAACACTCAACATCGTTCAACCCTTATTAGTGCAGTAGTACTGACTATTTTAGTAACATGTAATATGTTCATCATCAAATGACAGTTTGAAAGATATCAAATCAAGATATTCCCATTGTGGTTGTGTTCATAAAGCAACAAGAAGAAGAAAACTGACTGAAACAGGGAGAGACTATATGAACTTGTCCAATAACAGCAAATTTTCGTTTCAGTTTTTAAATAGTTGAAAACATTTTTCCATGCGTGCCTTAATTAACATGCCCCAGATCTATGGCTAAAAATCAAACCTGTCACTGATGGAGACCAGGAAGTCTTTGGGTGTGGAGGAGAAGAGCTCAAAGTTAGCAATGTCCAACTGCTTCACCTGGATGGGATCGCACAGCTCGATGATGAACCTGAGAGAGAGAGAGAGAGAAGGGGCGAGAGAGAGAGAGAGAGAGAGAGAGAGAGAGAGAGAGAGAGAGAGAGAGAGAGAGAGAGAGAGAGAGAGAGAGAGAGAGAGAGAGAAGGGGTGAGAGAGAGAAGTGGCGAGAGAGAAGGGGCGAGAGAGAGAAGAAGCGAGAGAGAAGGAGAGAGAGAGAGAGAGAGAGAGAGAGAGAGAGAGAGAGAGAGAGAGAGAGAGAGAGAGAGAAAAGGGCCGAGAGAAAGAGAGAGGGAAGGAGCGAGAGAGCGAGAGAGAAGGGGCGAGAGAGAGGGGTGAGAGAGCGAGAGAGAGAGAAGGGATGAGTGAGAGAAGGGGCGAGAGAGAAGGGGCGAGAGAGAGAGAGAGAGAAGGGGCGAGAGAGAGAGAGAGAAGGGGCGAAAGAGAGAGAAGGGGGCGAGAGAGAGAGAAGGGGCGAGAGAGAGAGAAGGGGCGAGAAAGAGAGAAGGGGCGAGAAAGAGAGAAGGGGGCGAGAGAGAGAGAAGGGGGCGAGAGAGAGAGAAGGGGGCGAGAGAGAGAGAAGGGGGCGAGAGAGAGAGAAGGGGCGAGAAAGAGAGAAGGGGCGAGAAAGAGAGAAGGGGGCGAGAAAGAGAGAAGGGGCGAGAAAGAGAGAAGGGGCGAGAAAGAGAGAAGGGGCGAGAAAGAGAGAAGGCGAGAGAGAGAAAGAGAAGGGGCGAGAGAGAGAAAGAGAAGGGGGCGAGAGAGAGAAAGAGAAGGGGGCGAGAGAGAGAAAGAGAAGGGGGCGAGAAAGAGAGAAGGCGAGAGAGAGAAAGAGAAGGGGGCGAGAGAGAGAAAGAGAAGGGGGCGAGAGAGAGAGAGAAGGGGCGAGGGCGAGAGAAGGGTGGGAGAGAAAGAAGGGGAGAGAGAGAAAGAGAGAGAAGTGGCAAGAGAGAGAAGGGGCGAGACAAGGGACGAGAGAGAGAGCGAGAGTAGAGGCGAGAGAGTGAGACAAGGGGCGAGAGAGAGAGTGAGAGAAGGGGCGAGAGAAAGAGCGAGAGAAGGGGCGAGGGCTCTCCAAACGCACGCACACACTCACCAGATCTTGTTGCTGCAGGGGTTTAACATGTAATGATCCATGCTCTCCATTAATATGGCTGAAGTACTCTGATAGAAAACAAGATCCTTCCATCAATATATGCAAAGCGAGCTATTAAAATCAGTTGTATCAACTGAATATATAGATGGGTTTGGAGGGTGACAGTTTGAAATAGATACCTTAGCCTCTGGGTTAGAACCCAGGATCTTGGCGCCACACTCCACTGAGGCATAGTTGTTGAAGTTCTTCTGCACCTTCTTTACAGCGTGGGAGCCGCCGTTGGTGGAGATGTGAGTGGCCAGAGCTATGAAGAGAGATACAGTTTTAAATCAAAACCAGTGAGTGAGTGAGTGTGTGAGACAGGAACACCATCTATCTTACTGTTCTCCTTCTCCATAATTTTCTTCTTCCACTCGTCAAAGGTGGGGATGTCCTCCGCATCCTTGGTTGCCACATTAGGATCCTTCTCCGTGGTGATGTGTGAGCTCAAGCCCTGGCAACAGCAGTCAACAGTACATCAGACTCAGTTCAAATACTTACTTTTTAAATCATCATATACTCAAGCATTTAAGCTGGGCTTAATTAAGCTTGGAGTTTGCACTTTTGGGACTATAAGCATCAGAAAACATTATTTCTATGCAACAAATGTTGGTGTATCTCTACCCGTTCTTTCAGCATGTGGGAGGTGTTGTCGGTCTTGGTGCCTTTTCCTTGAGCGTTGTTAAGTTTTTCCAGGACAACAGGAAGACTACAGAGGGAGACAATAGAAAGAGAGCCTACATTCAAACACTGGTAAAAGCAACTGGGGTCAAACCTGAGCCTCCAGTGCGCCACTTGACTGTGTTATCCATTTGTGCTAAAGCCATTAGCTCTCAAGGAGCGAACACAAGTTCAGGCCTCAGGTAAGGTTAGGGCGTTTTCACATATGAAATTCAATTCCCTGGTTTGGTTTCGTGGATCGTTTGTGAGAATTCTACAAAATACTTTTTGCTTTCACAAGACTTGAAAATAAGCGTTTCAGGAAAATATTTGCAAGATGTACATTCTACATTCCAAGTCACAATACCTGGGACTCTGGTCCTGGATGTTGGAGCCGCTACTCAGGCAGGTCCAGGATTCATCAAAGGGGTTGGTTTCTCCAGCTTCACAGTCGTCTGTGGCAAGATCAGTATCGCTGAATTCCGGTACAGGGACATCAGACAAAGTATCCTCTGGTACACTAGAGGATGAGACATGGGGCATGGAGGGGTCTTCAGTAACGGGGTTGAGGGCAGAGGATAGAGGGAATAGGTCAGAGGTGGGTGTTGGCTGCAGTTCTGCTGTCTCTGGCTCGGCCTCTGGTTCTGCTGTCTCTGGCTCGGCCTCTGGTTCTGCTGTCTCTGGCTCGGCCTCTGGTTCTGCTGTCTCTGGCTCGGCCTCTGGTTCTGCTGTCTCTGGCTCGGCCTCTGGTTCTGCTGTCTCTGGCTCGGCCTCTGGTTCTGCTGTCTCTGGCTCGGCCTCTGGTTCTGCTGTCTCTGGCTCGGCCTCTGGTTCTGCTGTCTCTGGCTCCTTCTCAGAATCCTCCAGGTCCAACGTCTGGAAAACATTATCACTGCACTGTCATTAAAAGACCAAACTTAATATTGATGGTCCATGGCAACCATCCACCTGCCTGTGCAGTATGTGTTTTATGATACAAACATTTCAGGAACAATCAATAGGTTTGTTCAATAAGTCTGGTGGATGGTATGCAAGTCTCAATCTGCTCTTGAACTAAAGAAATAGACATCTGCTTCACATACAGTAAGAAAGCCAGAGTGGAGTAGTTCTTCTGGTCTACTTCTTATGATTCATCACTGCAGAACCTGTACCTTTTGGACCCCAGGAAGAGTAGATCTCAATTCTAACAGCAAAATAGGGATCCAAATCAAAACATAACCAAAACATAAGTACCTGAACATGCTCCTTGTTCTCCACCTCAGTGCTTGGAGTCCCCGCCCCCTCCTCCTCTGCTAGGCCCCGCTGCTGTGTCTCCACCTCCTCTCCCTCTGGCAGCACCTCCTCTTCAGATAGGTGCTGGACATACTGTGACCCCCAGCCATCCTCTAACTGAACAACATCCTGACGGACCGGAAGTGAACATTAGTTGTCGTATCCAACATTAAAGAAACAGGTATCATATCAACAAGAGAGTAGTTGATATGTTATACTAGGTATGTAACAAAAGGCATGATTGAAACGTATGGTCCAAACAGGTGATGTACCTTGTGATGGGACCTGTCGCCAGGATCTTCCTTCAGACTCTGGGTCAGAGCCTCTGGGGGTTGCTCTGTGCAGCTAACATATTTAGTGGGGTGCCTGAGATAACATAGGAGAAGACATCAGTGTTATTGATTTAGGCATGGGGGCCACAGAGTGAGAGTGAGAGCAATGGGAATAGTGGATTTGGAATTTCAGTTTACTTCCTGAATTTAGATGAAATTGACCTTAATGTTATTAAGGTGTGGAAATATACTGTAACCTAGTGTCACTATGTTTACCGTTCCAACAAGTACAAGCCTTGACCAGAAGAAAAACAACTTGATTTCAAAGAATCAATGAAGGAATCATAATCAAACAGAGGGAGCTGCTTCCCAGCAGTTTCAGAGCTGAAAGAGGCGACATGGGAATGCCTAGGTGTCTGACAGTGTCTCTCTCTCACAGCGTATCTTATCACTGTGGGGGGCAGGCCAGGCTGGAGGTGGGAGGTCAAAGTCAAAACCTTATGCCATGTGGCTGCACAGGGAAAATTAAAAAGCGCATGCCACTGTCTGCTGACAGTCTGACAGTGTGTCAAGGAAATGGACAAGTCAATGTCACAGCTGTCTTGTGAATCTTAGCACGGGACAACAGAGATTGCTGGTCACGACAAGGCTTTAAATAAGTCCACTCACAACAATGTCACATTTCTACTGGGGACAGAGGTCATTGTGTTAAGCTGCAGTGTCAAACAGCAGCACCACTAACGTGGCCATGTCTAGCAGTGAATTTATAGGGCAAGTAGTCTACTGTGCTTGGCCACTGGAGTCTGGTAAGACACAAATAATATAGGTTGTAGGGTGTTTAACTTTTCATTCAGATCCAACAGCCTTAATGTAACCTCTAAGGAGCCATGGTGTTTTCGTTGGATGAGAAATTATGTATTAGAGTGTGTGGCCACTTTAACAATAGGCAGTAGAAAGAAACTAGGCAGTAAAGCAAAAGTAGGCCTACTTGCCAAATATACTGCAGTAAAATGTAATGTAATCAACACCATAAGCCTAGCATACATCCCTACAAGTCTGAGGAATTTGAATTATGAGTTGTAGTTAGAATGAGTAGTAGTACTTAGGGTTGGGCGGTATCCAGATTTTCATACTGTTTCTGTACCATACCAGGGTATATGGTATTACCGGAAGTGTTACTCAGGAAGTGCACACAAGGGGAGCTATACAAATAAAAGAAAAAATGATATACAGTACCAGTCAAGTTTGGACACACCTACTCATTCATTGCTGCTCAGCCCCCTCCTGTACTCCCTGTTCACCCACGACCGCGTGGCCATGCACACCTCCAACTCAATCAGAAAGTTTGCAGACAACAACAGTAGTAGGCTTGATTACCAAGAACGACAAGACAGCCTATAGGGAGGAGATGAGGGCACTCGGAGTGCAGTGTCAGGAAAACAACCTCTCACTCAACGTCAACAAAACAAAGGAGATGATCGTGGACTTCGGGAAACAGCAAAGGGAGCACCCCCTATCCAAATCGATGGGACAGCAGTGGAGAAGGTGGAAAGTTTTAAGTTCCTCGGCATACACATCACAGACAAACTGAAATGGTCCACCCACACAGACAGTGTGGTAAAAAGGAATTGTGCATTTTACAGATGCACAATTGAGAGCATCCTGTCGGGCTGCATCACCGCCTGGTACGGCAACTGCACCGCCCATAACCACAGGGCTCTCCAGAGGGTGGTGCGGTCTGCACAACGCATCAACGCAGGCAAAATACCTGCCCTCCAGGACACCTATAGCACAGGAAGGCCAAAAAGACAATCAAGGAAAACAACCACCCGAGCCACTGCCTGTTCACCCCGCTACCATCCAGAAGGTGAGGTCAGTACAGGTGCATCAAAGCTGGGACCGAGAGACTGGTAAATAGCTTCTATCTCAAGGCCATCAGACTGTTAAACAGCCCTCACTAGCACAGAGAGGTTACTGCCTACATACAGACTTGAAATCATTGGCCACTTTAATAAATGCATCACTAGTCACTTTAATAATACCACTTTAATAAATGTTTACATATCTTGCATTACTCATCTCATATGTATATACTGTATTGTATACCATCTTGCCTATGCTGCTCGGTCATTGCTCATCCATATACAGCTCTAGAAAAAATGAAGAGACCACTGCAAAATTATCCGTTTCTCTAGTTTGACTATTTATTGGTACGTGTTTGGGTAAAATGAACATTTTAATTTTATTCTATAACCCACTGACAACATTTCTCCCAAATTCCAAATAAAAAATATTGTCATTTAGAGCATTTATTTGCAGAAAATGACAACGGGTCAAAATAACTAAAAATATGCGGTGTTGTCAGACCTCGAATAATGAAAAGAAAATAAGTTCATATTCATTTTTAAACACAATACTAATGTTTTAACTTAGGAAGAGTTCAGAAATCAGTATTTGGTGGAATAAGCCTGATACCAGCCTTGCTGAAGCACCCCCAGGTCATCACCGTTCCTCCACCAAATTTCACAGTTGGTGCAATACCTGGAGAGGCCTACAAGTCAGTGTCTCGCACCCACTGTGAAATTTGGTGGAGTATTGGTGATGATCTGGGGGTGCTTCAGCAAGGTTGGAATCGGGCAGATTTGTCTTTGTGAAGGACATATGAATCAAGCCACGTACAAGTTTGTCCTGGAGGAAAAGTTGCTTCTGCTCTGACAATGTTCCCCAACTCTGAAGATTGGTTTTTCCAGCAGGACAATGCTCCATGCCATACAGCCAGGTCAATCAAGGTGTGGATGGAGGACCTCCAGATCAAGACCCTGTCATGGCCAGCACAATCTCCAGACCTGAACCCAGTTGAAAACCTCTGGAATGTGATCAAGAGGAAGATGGATGGTCACAAGCATCAAACAAAGCCGAGCTGCTTGAATTTTTGCATCAGGAGTGACATAAAGGCACCCAACATCAATGTGAAAAGACTGGTGGAGAACATGCCAAGATACATGAAAGATGTTGGGTTTCTGCCAGACAGCGTTTTCCTTGATGGCCAAAAAGCTCAATTTTAGTCTCATCTGAACAGAGTACCTTCTTCCATATGTTTGGGGAGTCTCCCCAAACGTGTTGGCTTATTTTTTTCTTTAAGCAATGTCTTTTTTCTGGACACTCTTCCGTAAAGCCCAGCTCTGTTGAGCATACGACTTAAAGTGGTCCTGTGGACAGATATTCCAATCTCTGCTGTGGAGCTTTGCAGCTCCGTCAGGGTTATCTTTGGTCTCTTTGTTGCCTCTATGATTAATGCCCTCCTTGCCTGGCCAGTGGGTTTTGGTGGGCAGCCCTCTCTTGGCAGGTTTGTTGTGGTGCCATGTTCTTTCAATGTTTTTATAATGGATTTAATGGTGCTCCGTGGGATGTTCAAAGTTTCTGATATTTTTTTATACCCCAACCCTGATCTGTACTTCTCCACAACTTTGTCCCTGACCTGTTTGGAGAGCTCCTTGGTCTTCATGGTGCCGCTTGCTTGGTGGTGCCCCTTGTTTAGTGGTGTTGCAGACTCTGGGGCCTTTCAGAACAGGTGTATATATACTGAGATCATGTGACACTTAGATTGCACACAAGTGGACTTTATTTAACTAATTATGTGACTTCTGAAGGTAATAAGGTGCACCAGATCTTATTTAGGGGCTTCATAGCAAAGGGGGTGAATACAAATAAATGCACCACTTTTCATTTTTTTTTTCATTTCACTTCACCAATTTGGACTATTTTGTGTATGTCCATTACATGAAAAACAAATAAAAATCCATTTAAATTACAGGTTGTAATGCAACAACATAGGAAAACTGCCAAGAGGGTGAATACTTTTGCAAGGCACTGTATATTCTTATTCCATTTCTTTACTTTACTTAGATTTGTGTGTATTAGGTAGTTGTGGAATTGTTAGATTACTTTTTTTTTTTTACCAAATAGGGCTATCTTCTGCATACCACCCCTACCTTGTCACAACACAACGGATTGCCTCAAACGCATTAAGAAGGAAAGAAATTCCACAAATTAAGACACACCTGTTAATTGAAATGCATTCCAAATGACTACCTCATGAAGTTGGTTGAGAGAATGCCAAGAGTGTGCAAAGCTGTCAACAAGGCAAAGGGTGGTGGCTAAAGAATCTCAAATATAAAATATATTTTGATTTTAACACTTTTTTGGTTACTACATGATTCCAAATGTTATTTCATAGATTTGATGTCAAAAACCACAACTTAAGAATGGGAAGCAAATAAATATACAGCTTCTTATACTTGCTTTCAATGAGAATGACACATTTATAACTCAGAATTCTATGTGAATTTGGTCTGGTCTCCAAAAAAGTTAGATATTGCAGTTTTTACTTGTAGTTTGTTATAAGCAGTGGCATAGCACGCCCCCCGTAGTAACAGTATTGAAAATCATACCATCGGTATACGGTATAAATGGTATATCGCCCAAGCATAATAGTACTACCGGTCGTTTCAGCAGGAATCAACTGTGGGCGGACATAATATGATCATGTGAATACAGGGACCAGTGTTAGATGGCAGATTTTGGCTCAATTCCCTCTAACAACACATGAGAAACAAGATAAGGGAGTAGCAGCCTAACTGGCACATTCTATGACTCATTTACAGTGATACACCCAAGGTGTGATTGTGACTGAGCACTCTTCCCTGAGCATAAACACACCCTCCGCCTGAAGTGGACTCTCCCCTCTTGAATCCTTGAAGGGAAGTGAACAAGTGCACACTTCAGGATAAAGGTCAGATTATTGGTACATTGAGAAAGTTAGATTTGCATCCAGGGGTGGGACTGTCAATAATACTCCTTCATGCCTGAGTAGAATTAAGGAGGGGTAGCCTCCAACACTGCAGTCTGAGGAAGGCCATCAACATGCCATATCATAGCAGTACAAAGTTCAGGGAGAGGTTTACACATCACATTTCACCTAACTAGGAACTTTCCAGATGCTTAGCTCATTAATTAATTTCCACTACAAAATTACAGCCTAGGCCATGTACATTTTAAAGTAAACTCAGCGGGATGATGTTGCAACGAGCAGCACCCCAAATGAACACGATGCAAGACTACTCTCATACAGTATCTGTGCATGTGCACTTCACGCTTCTAGCCTATTTTTCGGGCAAGTGATCATTTTCTGGCAACCCAAAAAATAATCCTCACTTACCCAATGCCATGGCCGAGTGTCTTTCAGACCTTAATGTCAATCCCTGCACTACTGTGTTTACCTTGTGCATGTAACATCATCTCGCTGAGCCGGACTAGTGCTACACTTTGAAAAATGTAAGGGCCAAGAAGCATCACTTTCCTCGAAAGGACTTCAGGCCATTGGAATTTCTGTCTGAGCATCAATGCAGCATTCATGTGTGCCATTACAGTAAACCAGGTGCATTCTTCTCCATTAAGCCTATCCTAGATTCTCATCACCTCTGGATGGAGCCTCTGCACTTTGGTGATGAAGGATTTACAGCCAAGGGTCAGGACCTAAAAGCAGCGAGCCTGCTAGCTGAGTGACTAAATAGGCTGTAAATCCTTAACTATCAGGTGAGCGTCAAATGTATTATATGACTAACAGAACATATTAGAAACCAATACAGGCCGTGCAACAACACAGCAATAGTGTGTTATTTAACCTACCATATTTAGTATGATAGAGATATTATGTAACTAGTTAAGTTACTATTAGGGTCCTATACTCCACTTTCTGGTGATGGAGGCAGGCTGAGGCAATACGATATGAATTGTTGAAATACAAACTGCATTTGTCTGAGCTAGCCAACGCTACTGGCGAACACTAGCTAGCTAGCTAACGTTCGCTATCTAACAACTCTGAGCTCCGTTAGTAGGTAACTTAGCTAGCTAGATAACTAGCTAACCTGGCTAGCAAGCCAGTTAACGCTATGCTTGCCGTGGTTCTCGTTAATTTAGCATATATTCCAACATGTTTTGGCTAACGAGATGCTATAGTTATCTAGTGAGGTAAAACACATACCTTGTTATGAAAATAAAAGTACAGTAGAGCTAAAACTTACCAACACAGTAATAACACAAGAAGGCACGCTGACATAACTCGCCACAATCTCTTCTTCGTCATCCTCCCGCAGGGTCCAACATTATCACCGTCTACACATGTATCAATACTGTGGTTATTCAACAGTTGTATGTTTTAACTCAACGTGAATATGTCTAACTTCTACTACAAGTTACAGGTCCGACACCTAATTTCTAGTTTCCTGAAAGTGGTGTTGTGCTGAACTGTTGGCTCCTGTCAAATCCACTGGAACAGGAGACATTGCGTTCCGCCAACGCGATAGCTGTGTCATCCGCCGCGTCCCCGGCTCTGTCCAATGAAAACGCAGCAACGCTGTTGCGCAGTAATGTTCGTAGAAATGTTGTGTTACAGTGTGTCGCTGTCAAATCCCCATACTCTGATTTTGAACTATGATACAAATGAGTGTAAAATGTGACAGTTAAAAAAACATTTTGTTGTTGAGTACTATATAGGGGAATGGACCTTTACAGGAAATTGGCAAATTACTAATTGATGAGTTGGAAGTATTCTTTGAAAATACTCCTTTTATAGCTTTATTCTTGTGCATCCATTTAACTCTGTATCTTTGGGAAAGAGCTTGTAAGTAAGCATTCCACTGTAAGGTCTACCTACACCTGTTGTATTCAGTGCATGTGACAAATACAATTTGATTTGATTTGAGCTTTTTTTTTAAGCGTTTGTGTTTGTATTTATTAAGGATCCCCATTAGCTGATGCCAAGGCAGCAGCTACGCTTCCTGGGGTCCAGCAAAATTAAGGCAGTTAACTTTAAAAACATTACAATACATTTCACAACACCTTAAGTGTGTGCCCACAGGCCAGCCACTACTCTACTACCACATTATCTACAACACAAAACCCATGTGTACGTGTGTATAATGTGTATGTTATCATGAGTGTGTGTGTGTGTGTGCGTGTGTTTGTGCCTGTGTGTGTCTCTTCACAGTCCCTGCTGTTCCATAAGGTGTATTTTTATCTTCTTTTTTTTCAATCAGATTTTATTGCTTGCATGGGTTACTTGATGTGGAATAGATTTCCATGTAGTCATGGCTCTATGTAGTACTGTGTGCCTCCCATAGTCTGTTCTGGACTTGGAGACTGTGAAGAGACCTCTGGTGGCATGTCTTGTGGGGTATGCATGGGTGTCTGAGCTGTGTGTTGGTAGTTTAAACAGACAGCTCGGTGCATTCAACATGTCAATACTTCTCACAAAAAAAAGAGTAGTGATGAAGTCAATCTCTCCTCTACTTTAAACCGAGAGAGATTGACGTGCATATTATTAATGTTAGCTCTCCATGTACAGTACCAGTCAAAAGTTTGGACACAGCTACTCATTCCAGGGTTTTTATTTATTTTTACTATTTTCTACATTGTAGAATAATAGTTAAGACATCAACACTATCAAATGTAGAATCACGTAGTAACCAAAAAAGTGTTAAACAAATCAAATATTTTATATTAGAGATTAGTCAAGGTAGCCACCCTGTGCCTTGATGACAGCTTTGCACACTCTTGGCATTCTCTCAATCAGCTTCATGAGGTAGTCACCTGCAATGCATTTTAATTAACAGGTGTGCCAGTTGTGTTGTGTCCTGGTAGGGATGGTATTCAGAAGATAGCCCTATTTGGTAAAATACCAAGTCTATATTATGGCAGGAACAGCTCAAAATAAGCAAAGATAAATGACAGTCCATCATTACTTTAAGACATGAAGGTCAGTCAATCTGGAAAATGTCAAAAACTTTGAAAGTTTCTTCAAGTCGCAAAAACCATCAAGCGCTATGATGAAACTGTCTCTCATGAGGACAGCCACATGAAAGGAAGACCCAGAGTTACCTCTGTTGCAGAGAATAAGTTCATTCGAGTTAACTGCACCTCAGATTGCAACCCAAATAAATGCTTTGCAGAGTTCATGTAACAGATACATCTCAGCATCAACTGTTCAAAGGAGACTGCGTGAATCAGACCTAATGGTCGAATTTCTGTTAAAAAAAAACATTTAAAAGACGAGACTTGCTTGGTCCAAGAAACACGAGCAATGGACATTAGACATTAGACCAGTGGAAATCTGTCCTTCGGTCTGATGAGTCCAATTTTTTGATTTTTGGATCCAACCGCCGTGTCTTTGTGAGATGCAAAGTAGGTGAACGGATGATCTCCGCATGTGTGGTTCCCACCGTGAAGCATGGAAGAGGTGGTGTGATGGTGTAGGGGGGCTTTGCTGGTGAACGTGTCAGGGATTTATTTAGAATTCAAGGCATACTTAACCAGCATGGTTACCACAGCATTCTGCAGCGATATGCCTTCCCATCTGGTTTGCGTTTAGTGGGTGTAACGTAGACACTGGAGTTGAGAAGCAGGTGCAGGTGGTAAGTTTAATATGACAAATAACATGGAACGATCCAACGTAGGAGTAGCGTCTAGACATGAATAACAGAAACAATACTGCCTGGGGAAGGAACCTAAGGAAGGGCCAGATTAAGGGGAGGTATTTAGTGGACAAGATGGTGCCGGAGAACAAGGCTGACGTTTTACGTATTCCTAACTAATTGTGTTTTTTGTTCGTTTCTTTGCTTTGTTTGTAACTTATTTTGTACATAATGTTGCTGCTACCAACTTTTACGACCGAAAACATCTTCTGGACATCAAGACTGTGATTACTCAAAACGGACTGGCAGAATCCTTTTTGTCCTTTAACGAGTCCGACGAGCTCGACTTGAATGATATACTGCTTCCGAGGGAACAGGCCCAGATCCCCGTAATTTGAAGAGAAGGCAGAGAATGAGAGGCCAGAGGACGGGCTGCCTTCGGACAATTCGTAGGCGATCAAATAATCCCCCACGTCCTTCCATTCTAATAGCAAACGTGCAATCTTTTGAAAAGAGAAATCGATGACCTACGTGGAAGATTAAACTACCGATGGGACATTCAAAAATGTAATAGCTTATGCTTCATGTCTGAACGACAACATTATCAACATACAGTTAGCTGGTTATACGCCGTATCGGCAGGACAGAACAGCGCCGTCTGGTAAGACATGGGAGGTGGACTATGTAATTATGTAAATAACAGCTGATGCACGATATCCAAGGAAGTCTCGAGGTTTTGCTCGCCTGATGTAGAGTATCTCATGATAAGCTGTAAACCACACTATCTACCTAGAGAGTTTTCATCTGTATTTTTCAAGGCTGTCTCCATACCACAACAGACTGATTCTGGCACTAAGACCGCACTGAATGAGCTGTATTCCACAATAAGCAAACAGGAAAACGCTCACCCAGAGTAGCCGGCGACTTTAATGCAGGGAAACTTAAATCCGTCTTACCAAATGTCTATCAGCATGTTAAATGTGCAACCAAAGGGGAAAAAACTCTGGACCACCTTTACACCACACACGGACGCATACAAAGCTCTCCCTCGCCCTCCATTTGGCAAATCTGAACATAATTTTATCCTCCTGATTCCTGCTTACAAGCAAAAATTAAAGCAGGAAGTACCAGTGACTAGATCAATAAAAAAGTGGTCAGACGAAGCAGATGCCAAACTACAGGACTGTTTTACTGCATACAATAGCTGTAGGATTGACAGAGGCATTGAGGGGAGTTAGAGGGACATAAATGACATTTTCTTACATTATGACTGCTAATACCCCTGGGCCAATGTACATTTGCAGCAGCACTACAACAGCTCAGCGACACAATGGTGGGGATTATCTGAGCAGGGCTTGGGTCATGGATAAGTCATTGTCTCAATGCAGCCTTGAAATGCGCGGACAGAGTCCAGGAGCCAAGATAATTTGATAGACTCCATAATTCCTGTAGAGCATCTTCTGTTTCCAAAAAGTGTCAAAGTTATCTATAAAAGTTATGGCAGCAGAACTACAGTAGTCTTTTAGCCAGGTGTGTAATGTCAGTAGCCTGCAGAATCTTTCACAACCGTGGCCCATTGATGGTACCGGGCCGCTTTTTGGAATCTTTCATACTTAGAATCAGTTCTTTAAAATCAATTTTCAGCAGTTCCGAGCTCGCCCTCCTAATGTCGTTTGACCCCACATGGACAAGTTGGAGCTTTCAACAGAAAAATATTTATTCAGAGTTGCTTTATTTTCTCATTGTCTTTTAGAAAATAGCCAAGCTATGACAATAACAAAATGATTCTGTACATATTACGTTTTTTTAAACATAGTCTACTCTGTGTAGAACAGTACTTCATGTCAAAAGAAAAACAAAAGTGATGCAATGCAACTCAATGCTGATGAGGACGTGTTCATCTGCCTGATAATAAGTGACGGCCTGCAGTTACTTATGGCGAACCAGCGCCATCTTCTGGGAAAATAAGTGTACTGTTTGTGTCTGTATAACTATCATTATAGATCATGGTGATGATGGCCGAATAAATCCACCACAATAAAATCAGTTGATTTTAGTTTAGTTTCATATTTGATTCATTTAAATAAACCTTCTGTCTTAGTATTATGTGCAGTGCAGTCTGTGAATGTCCTTTCAACAACGTGTATGTTCAGCTACTGTTTCCAGTGGAGGGGCTAATAGTTTAGCCTGCATGGGTTAATCAGATTAATATATTTTGAAGAGAAACATTTTGGACAAAGGGAAAGTGGGAGGGGAATAGTTTATTGAAGAGAGATACAGACACACAGAAAGAAAAGAACCACTGTTGCAATTCAATTCCCAATTAATCTAAATCCTCCTACATACAATATATTTTCATAACTATAGGAACCACATTGTTGATGTTCTGCTTGATATTGTATGATTTCCTTTCTACAATTAACTTTGGCAATACAGACTTGTAACTCATGCCACTATGGCGGTCTAATTGATCTATTTAGAGAAGTAGAGCGATAGAACACTAGAGACATTGAGAGAACAAGCGCTAGATTGTAACAAGGTCATTATAGTCAACAGTCACCTCTGTATTATTAATACCTTGGTGTGTATGTATGTACTGCAGAACACAGTCTCAAAAGAGGACCACATACATACACAATAACAAACTGACAGAGAGCACTTTACACAAATCCACCTTAAGCTCTGGGCACAGTGGCTGACTGGACTCAGGACTGGGGAGGAAGAGGGAGAGGAGAAAAGGAGAGGACGGGGAGAGGAGGAGGACAGTGAGAGGAGATATATGTTTTACACAGTTCTGAAGTGGCATGTGATCAGTCATGAACACAGGGGAGGTTTGAATCCAACCTGAGGCAAAGGCTAAATGGAGAATGTCACTGTTCTCAATCACACAGAGATATGTATCTTCCCATAGTGGTGACCGGTAATATTAGTGTATTTCTCTGTCTCTCTGTGTGTTGGGAATACTTCCTTCCATCTCGCCAGCCAGCCTCTGTGAGTTTGAGCTTAAAGGTGTGAGGAAGATCTCCACTTGACCAGTGATACAGTAGATACAGGCATACCATTTATTGAGGCTGTTTTGCTTTGAACAATGTCCTCAGCCTTGTTCTATGTGTATTGACTGCTACTACAACACAGGAACAAATCACACAGTAATCCAACATCAAATTAGTCCCAAGGGTCTTGATTTATTAACAGCTTACAACTCAAACATCAAACCAACGTGCAGACAGACAATACATGCACACGTGTTGGCACACTCTCACATACATATATATGCACAAATATACGCACACACTTACATTCACACACACACGCACACACACTCCACTAAGACATATTCTTTCCTCTCTAAGAGAAGAACGAACACCTAGCCAATAACCCACAGAAAGAAGGTGTTGTACAATATGTAATATATGATACTAAAACTAACTTGGCCTAGATAGGCCAATTAGTCCCCTCCCACACACACACACACACACACACACACACACATACACACATACACACATACACACACACACACACACACACACACACACACACACACACACACACACACACACACACACACACACACACACACACACACACACACACACACACACACACACACACACACACACACATGCAATAAAAGCAACCTATGTGCCATGCTGCATTTTGGAATGGGTAGGGCAGTGCCACTGCTGAGCATAGATATGTAGAGAAGCAGCAAGTGGGGTCTAGGTGGAGGTGGGTGGAGGGTGAGGATGGGGTTCTAGGGACAGCAAGATGGTATCTAGGTAAGGGAGATGGAGGTTTTCTAAGGGCTGAAACTCAGTCGGAACTGGATCTGCTAAACAGACCTGGACCACAGGTGAGCACAAGCACACATACAGAAAGATACACCACAAGACAAGCACCATACTGTACATAGATACATGGACATCGATCGTCACCTGGCGTGAGGTCAGGGGTCAGGGACAGAGGGCAAAAGGTTCAATGTCTGCACTATGTAAAGGATAGACAGAAGAGGGGCTTGTGGAGGATAGGGGGAATGGGGTTGGTATGGGGACGGATGAGCGCTAGGGGATGAGCGCTAGGCCCTTAAGAGATCACAAGCTCCTTTGACTGCTTAAGATGGGGGGACATTTCTTGTTGGAGAAGGAGGAGGTCGCCGACTGGGGGCAGGGGAGGAAGGGAGGGTGGGAGGGCAGTAGTGTTTAGAGGACGAAGTATGACAGAGAGAGAGAGAAGAGAGAAGAGAGTAGGAGAGTTGGAGAGAAGCAGAGAGTTAAGTTAGTTGAAAAAGGGTTAAAAACAGGCAATTAGCAATAGCATAAAGGACAGGTGTTAAAAGAGAAATAGCGACTTCAGAGAAAGAAACAGAGAAAAAGTGGCATCCTGAATTTTGAAGGGGTGTTGAGAAACACTTCAGCTGGTGGACTTCCTTGCTTCAGTAACCACAAACTACTGGAATGTGTTTGTGTGTTTTAGTTGAACGATACTGAACAAGAATATAAACGCAACATGCAACAATAAAAAAAAAAATGTATTTGATATTTGTATTAAGGATCCCCATTAGCTGCTGCCAAGGCAGGGGTCCAGCAACATTAAGGCAGTTATACCATTTAAAAACCTTACAATACATTCACAACAGACTTCACAACACATTAAGTGTGTGCCCTCAGGCCCCTACTCTACAGTTACAGCTCATATAAGGAAATCAGTCAATTTAAATAAATTCAGTAGGCCCGAATCTATGGATTTCACATGACTGGGCAGAGGTGCAGCCATTGATGGGTCTGGGAGGGCATAGGCCCATCCACTTGGGAGCCAGGCCCAGCCAATCAGAATGAGTTGTTCCCCACAAAAGGGCTTTATTACAGACAGGAATACTCCTCAGTTTCATCAGCTGTCTGGGTGGCTGGTCTCAGAATATCCCGCAGGTGAAGAAACCGGATGTGGAGGTCCTGGGCTGGCGTGATTACACGTGGTTGGTTGGACGTACTGCTAAAATCTCTAAAATGACGTTGGAGGGGGCTTATGATAGAGAAATGAACATTAAATTCTCTGGCAACAGCTCTGGTGGACATTCCTGCAGTCAGCATGTCAATTACATACTCCCTCAACTTGAGACATCTGTGGCATTGCGTTGTGTGACAAAACTGGACATTTTAGAGTGGCCTGTTATTGTCCCCAGCACAAGGTGCACCTGTGTAATGATCATGCTGTTTAATCAGCTTATTGATATGCCACACCTGTCAGGTGGATGGATTATCTTGGTAAAGGAGAAATGCTCACTAACAGGGATGTAACAGAAATAAGCTTTTTGTACGTTTGGAACATTTCTGGGATCTTTTATTTCAGCTCATGAAACATCTGGCCAAAACTTTACATGTTGCGTTTACATTTTTGTTCAGAATAATAACCCTTAAAATATTCCCCTTTAAATTAGACAGTGGAACTTCTATACATGATGTAGGGAGCTGAGTCGGGTTATATGGTCAGGAAAAACTGATCGTTACCACTAGTAATGGGTACCAAATAGTGTTCAGTGTATCTATCAGTGGAGGCTTGGAAAGGCAGGACGGCTCATAATAATGTCTGGAACAGAGCAAATGAAATGGCATCAAACACATAAAAACCATGTCTTTGATGTATTTAATACTGTCCCACTTATTACGCTCCAGCCATTACCACCAACCCGTCCTCCCCAATTAAGGTGCCACCTACCTCCTGTGGTCTCTATGTATACATATCAGACCCTTTAATTTAAAGGCCAAAGCAATTTACAATGAGTGCATACATTTTTAGTTTGTGATCCCTGTGTGAATTAAACCCTTGCTTTTAGTACACACGATCATGCTCTGACCAACTGAGCCATAAAGGAGCACATAGGCCCTGGGCTGGCCTCACCTGGGGATGCTGGGAGGGGCCCGGTTGGGGCGGCTGGGGACCTGGGGGCTATCAGCACTGTTGTTGAAGGGCCCCAGGGGTCCTGGGCGGTTAGGAGGGGGTGGAGCCCCACGCCCCCCTCCGGGACTAGGGCGCTGGCCTGATGACATCCTCCTGGAACCAGTGGGGCTGGTTGGAGGAGACCTGGGGGGGTGGAGATATGGCCCTCAGTGACCTCTCGTGTATCGACATATTCTTGACATAACAGATAATATAGACTTAACTATTTATGATTTCCTTTTTTTATTTCGCAACACTATCCAAGTAAAAAATGAAATAATAATAATAATATAGTCTTCTTGGAAATCAGTGCAAACCCAGGTCTCCTGCTGGCCAATCCCAACATCTTCACCATTATTAGAACAAGAGTTGACTCCACTACACTAGACTTAGATCAATGTCTAGGGTCTAGGGTAGTCCTTCTCAATGGACTACCAGGATGCCTACCTGTTGCCGCCTCCACCGCGCCAGTCGTTCACGGGCGGCGGCATGGGGGTGGAGATGGTGGTGGTGGAGATGTCTCCTATGATGGCCAGGGCCTCCTTCAGGGACTGGTGAGTCCTGAGAACCTCATCCCTCCTCTGGACCTGCTCCTGGGACTCATCCATCAGGGCACCCTGGTCCCCGGCTGAGTACAGCTGGGCCAGCAGCTCCGCGTTGATGAAGTCCTTCACCTGGTGGCAGGAGAGAGAATTGATGGATAAATCAATCATTCATTCAAATATGTTTATAAAGCCATTATTACAACAATAATTGTCAGCAAGTGCTTTACGGTAACCCAGCCTGTTTGATTTACCAATGCAGAAAGTCTGGAACCAATAGGACACTGAACAGTTTCTACTTCCAAGCCATTAGACTGCTAAACTAGACTGCTAAATAGCTAATCAAATGGCTACCTGTACTATTGACTCACTTTACCCCTTTTCTATATGTACATAGCTACCTCAATTACATCATACCCCATCGACTCGTTACAGCTACTCCCTGTATATAGCCATGTCTATATCAGGCTGCATCACATCTGGCTGTGTTGCCTAGTGAAATAAAGGTTAAATAAAATAATTAAAAATATTACCTCGTACCGCTACACATCAACTCGGTATTGGTACTCCCTGTATAGAGCCATGTTATTACCTGGTACTCCCTGTATAGAGCCATGTTATTACCTGGTACTCTCTTTATAGGTCCATGTTATTACCTGGTACTCCCTGTATAGAGCCATGTTATTACCTGGTACTCCCTGTATAGAGCCATGTTATTACCTGGTACTCCCTGTATAGAGCCATGTTATTACCTGGTACTCCCTGTATAGAGCCATGTTATTACCTGGTACTCCCTGTATAGAGCCATGTTATTACCTGGTACTCCCTGTATAGAGCCATGTTATTACCTGGTACTCCCTGTATAGAGCCATGTTATTACCTGGTACTCCCTGTATAGAGCCATGTTATTACCTGGTACTCCCTGTATGGAGCCATGTTATTACCTGGTACTCCTTTATATAGCCATGTTATTACCTGGTACTCCTGTATAGAGCCATGTTATTACCTGGTACTCCTGTATAGAGCCATGTTATTACCTGGTACTCCTGTATACAGCCATGTTATTACCTGGTACTCCCTGTATAGAGCCATGTTATTACCTGGTACTCCCTGTATAGAGCCATGTTATTACCTGGTACTCCTGTACGGAGCCATGTTATTACCTGGTACTCCCTGTATAGAGCCATGTTATTACCTGGTACTCCCTGTATAGAGCCATGTTATTACCTGGTACTCCCTGTATGGAGCCATGTTATTACCTGGTACTCCCTGTATAGAGCCATGTTATTACCTGGTACTCCCTGTATAGAGCCATGTTATTACCTGGTACTCCCTGTATAGAGCCATGTTATTACCCGCTACTCCCTGTACAGAGCCATGTTATTACCTGGTACTCCCTGTATAGAGCCATGTTACTACCTGGTACTCCCTGTATAGAGCCATGTTATTACCTGGTACTCCCTGTATAGAGCCATGTTATTACGTGGTACTCTCAGTATTTAGCCATGTTATTACCTGGTACTCCCTGTATGGAGCCATGTTATTACCTGGTACTCCCTGTATAGAGCCATGTTATTACCTGGTACTCCCTGTATAGAGCCATGTTATTACCTGGTACTCCCTGTATAGAGCCATGTTATTACCTGGTACTCCCTGTATAGAACCATGTTATTACCTGGTACTCCCTGTATAGAGCCATGTTATTACCTGGTACTCCCTGTATAGAGCCATGTTATTACCTGGTACTCCCTGTATAGAGCCATGTTATTACCTGGTACTCCCTGTATAGAGCCATGTTATTACCTGGTACTCCCTGTATAGAGCCATGTTATTACGTGGTACTCTCAGTATATAGCCATGTTATTACCTGGTACTCCCTGTATAGAGCCATGTTATTACCTGGTACTCTCAGTATAGAGCCATGTTATTACCTGGTACTCCCTGTATAGAGCCATGTTATTACCTGGTACTCCCTGTACAGAGCCATGTTATTACCTGGTACTCCCTGTATAGAGCCATGTTATTACCTGGTACTCCCTGTATAGAGCCATGTTATTACCTGGTACTCTCAGTATAGAGCCATGTTATTACCTGGTACTCCCTGTATACAGCCATGTTATTACCTGGTACTCCCTGTATAGAGCCATGTTATTACCTGGTACTCTCAGTATATAGCCATGTTATTACCTGGTACTCCCTGTATAGAGCCATGTTATTACCTGGTACTCCCTGTATAGAGCCATGTTATTACCTGGTACTCCCTGTATAGAGCCATGTTATTACCTGGTACTCCCTGTATGGAGCCATGTTATTACCTGGTACTCCCTGTATAGAGCCATGTTATTACCTGGTACTCCCTGTATAGAGCCATGTTATTACCTGGTACTCCCTGTATAGAGCCATGTTATTACCTGGTACTCCCTGTATAGAGCCATGTTATTACCTGGTACTCCCTGTATAGAGCCATGTTATTACGTGGTACTCTCAGTATATAGCCATGTTATTACCTGGTACTCCCTGTATAGAGCCATGTTATTACCTGGTACTCTCAGTATATAGCCATGTTATTACCTGGTACTCCCTGTATAGAGCCATGTTATTACCTGGTACTCCCTGTATATAGCCATGTTACTACCTGGTACTCCCTGTATAGAGCCATGTTATTACCTGCTACTCCCTGTATAGAGCCATGTTATTACCTGGTACTCCCTGTATAGAGCCATGTTATTACCTGGTACTCCCTGTATAGAGCCATGTTATTACATGTTACTCTCAGTATAGAGCCATGTTATTACCTGGTACTCTCTGTATAGAGCCATGTTATTACCTGGTATTCCCTGTATAGAGCCATGTTATTACCTGGTACTCCCTGTATGGAGCCATGTTATTACCTGGTACTCTCAGTATATAGCCATGTTATTACCTGGTACTCTCAGTATAGAGCCATGTTATTACCTGGTACTCTCTGTAATAGAGCCATGTTACTACCTGGTACTCCCTGTATAGAGCCATGTTATTACCTGGTACTCTCAGTATAGAGCCATGTTATTACCTGGTACTCCCTGTATAGAGCCATGTTATTACCTGGTACTCTCTGTATAGAGCCATGTTATTACCTGGTACTCCCTGTATAGAGCCATGTTATTGCCTGGTACTCCCTGTATAGAGCCATGTTATTACCTGGTACTCCCTGTATAGAGCCATGTTATTACCTGGTACTCCCTGTATGGAGCCATGTTATTACCTGGTACTCTCAGTATAGAGCCATGTTATTACCTGGTACTCCCTGTACAGAGCCATGTTATTACCTGGTACTCCCTGTATAGAGCCATGTTATTACCTGGTACTCCCTGTATAGAGCCATGTTATTACCTGGTACTCTCAGTATAGAGCCATGTTATTACCTGGTACTCCCTGTATAGAGCCATGTTATTACCTGGTACTCCCTGTATAGAGCCATGTTATTACCTGGTACTCTCAGTATATAGCCATGTTATTACCTGGTACTCCCTGTATAGAGCCATGTTATTACCTGGTACTCCCTGTATAGAGCCATGTTATTACCTGGTACTCCCTGTATAGAGCCATGTTATTACCTGGTACTCCTGTATAGAGCCATGTTATTACCTGGTACTCCCTGTATAGAGCCATGTTATTACCTGGTACTCCCTGTATAGAGCCATGTTATTACCTGGTACTCTCAGTATAGAGCCATGTTATTACCTGGTACTCCCTGTATAGAGCCATGTTATTACCTGGTACTCCCTGTATAGAGCCATGTTATTACCTGGTACTCCCTGTATGGAGCCATGTTATTACCTGGTACTCTCAGTATATAGCCATGTTATTACCTGGTACTCTCAGTATAGAGCCATGTTATTACCTGGTACTCTCTGTAATAGAGCCATGTTATTACCTGGTACTCTCTGTATATAGCCATGTTATTACCTGGTACTCTCAGTATAGAGCCATGTTATTACCTGGTACTCTCTGTAATAGAGCCATGTTATTACCTGGTACTCTCTGTATATAGCCATGTTATTACCTGGTACTCTCTGTATATAGCCATGTTATTACCTGGTACTCTCAGTATAGAGCCATGTTATTACCTTATTACCTGATTTGATTTAGCTTGCCTAGCACAAAGAAACCATTAGAATAATCGAAAAAGTTGCACACCAGTCAGGCTCAAGCTGACGCTGAAGTTATTTTAAAGATTTCAACTACCATTTGAACCCAGTTCTGATAGCACTACGCCAGCGTGAAGCAGAGGTCTCTTACGTTGCTGATCATGAGGTGCATAATGGTCTTGGGCATGAGGTCGCGGATGCACTTGTTGACGATGGCCATGTAGGAGTCGACCAGGTTGCGGATGGTTTCCACTTTTCGCTCCAGCTGAGGGTCCATGGTAAAGTTGTCCTGGGACGAGGACGAGGAGCCGCCGCCCTCACTCTCCACCTGGAGGAAAAGGGCTTTTACTTTTAACACACCTGTATTTAGCAATACAGAGCTAGTGGCTTGCATCTTTAGATGCAGAAAAATTGTGTTTATCAATGACAAATATTAATAACTTTATTCGTAGTGCGCTTTTCATTACAAACGGAAATCACAAAGCTCTGTACATCAGAAACAACCATAGCACAGGCTTTTAAAAAGGGCTAAAATCTTTTAACAAAAATGAGTTACAAGTACGAATAGCATATCAACAAAATGTAGCCTACAGCTATTGTGACTAGTTACATCATCTTCACACTTACATCAATCTTCAGGGAGAAAGACAGAGAGGATGGAGAGATTAAAGTGATATGATGAGTCACTTGGGAAGTGATAGGAGAGATATTACTTTTTTTAATTGTAAAAACATACAGTACCAGTCAAAAGTTTGGACACACCTACTCATTTAAGTGTATTTCTTTATTTGTACTATTTTCTACATTGTAGAATAATATTAAAGACATCAAAACACACATGGAATCATGTAGTAACCAAAAAAGTGTTAAACAAATCTAAATGTATTTTATATTTGAGAAACTTCAAAGTAGCCCATCTTTGCCTTGATGACAGCTTTGCACACTCTTGGCATAGGTAGTCATGGGTAATATGTAAGATGTGGTGGACAGGATTTACAGTGAGTCAGTGACTAATATGGGGTGATGCCACAGGAAGTGGTCACAGTGGTGGGCACCAGGGTCGAGGTCAATTCCATTTAGATTCAGCCAATTCGGCTGGCTTTGTGTATAGACTGAATGGAAATGGAATTGCCCCCAACGCTGGTGGCCCGTGCAGCAGTCACTCACATTGGAAGATCTTTCGGGGTAGACCCCAGCGCGTAGGAGAGAAGCCCTCCAACTGTCCACCTCATCCTGAGTGTCACAGGCCAGCTCCAGGAAACGGTTGTCCTTGTACACGTTCCTGTCGGACCACAACACAGGGGAGGGGAGGAGGAAGTTAGATACACTGCTTCCAGGTCCCCTTAGGGGTCAAGGCAGGGGGTGTCAGGCCCATCTAGTTAAATAAAGCCGAGGAAGAGAAGAAGCCCACCAGCCACATTGGTTTCTGTCTTCCTGTACAGTTTGTGTTATTAGAAGTAGTGGTACCAAAGTAGGAATATTTAAAGTAAAAGTACACTTAGAAAAAAAGGTGCTATCTACAGTAGAACCTAAAAGGGTTCTTCGGCTGTCTGCATAGGTGAACTCTTTGAATAACCATTTTTGGTTCCCTTATGGGTTTCACAGAGGGTTCTACCTGGAAAACAGACAGAGTTCTACATGGAACCAAAAAGGTTCCCCTAAGGGCATAGCCGAAGAACCCTTTGTACCGCTACAATATTAAAAGTGAACTCTATTAGGATGTGTCTGGTTCCAGACCTCTGCTCGGTGTTGAAGATGGCGAAGGCGTGCTTGCTGGACATAAAGCCTTTCTCCACGTCTCGCACCTTCAGGTTGTCAAGAGGGAGCATGTATTTCTTCTCCTTCTCCTGAGAAACACAAACAGAAAGGAAGAGGCCATCAGGTTTGACAATAGAAACAAGCAAATGCAAAGAACCATAGCATGGAAATGCATACTTCTTTTCTGATTACTGTCTGATCTCTGTGTGTCAAATGATGTATATTTTTTGGTTCGATTTTTAATCAAGAGGTTGGGTTAATTGGGCGACGATCCAGGGAAAAGAGAGAGAAGGGGAATGTGGAGACAAGGGTAAGGAGAGGGAGAATTTAGGGGGAGCGCAGGGGAGAGGAGAGAGGGTGGGGGAGCACAGACGGGGAGATAGAGGGGAGGTGGAAAAGGGGAAGAATAATGAGAGTGAGAGGTAGAGCGGGGCAGGAGAGGGAGGGTAAGGGAGAGAGAAAGAGAAAGCCTACATGTGGAAGTCATTAGTGTTTTGGTCAAGACACAGTCGTTCTCCATAGTACATCTGTAAGGGAGGGGGACCTGGGGCTGGAGGAAACCTTCTGGCTATGGGATGAGGGAGGGGGGGGGCTGGGGCTGGGGCTGGAGGAAACTTTCTGGCTACGGGAGAAGGAGCTGGGGCTGGAGGAAACCTGGCTACGGGAGAGGGAGCTGGGGCTGCAGGAAACCTTCTGGCTACGGGAGAGGGAGCTGGTGCTGGAGGAAACCTTCTGGCTACGGGAGAGGGAGCTGGGGCTGGAGGAAACCTTCTGGCTACGGGAGAGGGAGCTGGTGCTGGAGGAAACCTTCTGGCTACAGGAGAGGGAGCTGGGGCTGGAGGAAACCTTCTGACTACGGGAGGGGGAGCTGGTGCTGGAGGAAAACCTTCTGGCTATGGGAGGGGGAGCTGGGGCTGGAGGAAACCTTCTAGCTATGGGAGGTGGAGCTGGGGCTGGAGGAAACCTTCTAGCTACGGGAGAGGGAGCTGGTGCTGGAGGAAACATTTTGGCTACGGGAGAGGGAGCTGGTGCTGGAGGAAACCTTCTGGCTACAGGAGGGGGAGCTGGGGCTTGAGGAAACCTTCTGGCTACGGGAGGGGGAGCTGGGCTGGAAGAGACCTTCTGGCTACGGGAGGGGGAGCTGGGGCTTGAGGAAACCTTTTGGCTATGGGAGGGGGAGCTGGGGCTTGAGGAAACCTTTTGGCTATGGGAGGGGGAGCTGGGCTGGAGGAAACCTTCTGGCTACAGGAGAGGGAGCTGGGGCTGGAGGAAACCTTCTTGCTACGGGAGGTGGAGCTGGGCTGGAGGAAACCTTCTGGCTATGGAAACACAGATGTGGAGAAACACAGGGGACTCAGGGGACTCTGCGGTGTGTATGTGAACATGGACATCAGAAGAAACAGAGGGCTGCTTGTCTGGATAACACTGAGCATGACAAAGTTTTAAAGGTGGGTGCAACAAGTCAAGATGGAGAGTAAAAAGTAATGTAAAATTCTCCATCACTCAATCCATCCATCTCTCCATAACTCAATCCATCCATCTCTCCATCACTCAATCCATCCATCTCTCCATCACTCAATCCATCCATCTCTCATAACTCAATCCATCCATCTCTCCATCACTCAATCCATCCATGTCTCCATCACTCAATCCATCCATCTCTCCATCACTCAATCCATCCATCTCTCCATCACTCAATCCATCCATCTCTCCATCACTCAATCCATCCATCTCTCCATAACTCAATACATCCATCTCTCCATCACTCAATCCATCCATCTCTCCATCACTCAATCCATCCATCTCTCCATCACTCAATCCATCCATCTCTCCATCACTCAATCCATCCATCTCTCCATCACTCAATCCATCCATCTCTCCATCACTCAATCATCCATCTCTCCATCACTCAATCCATCCATCTCTCCATCACTCAATCCATCCATCTCTCCATAACTCAATCCATCCATCTCTCCATCACTCAATCCATCCATCTCTCCATCACTCAATCCATCCATCTCTCATCACTCAATCCATCCATCCCTCCATAACTCAATCCATCCATCTCTCCATCACTCAATCCATCCATCTCTCCATCACTCAATCCATCCATCTCTCCATAACTCAATCCATCCATCTCTCCATCACTCAATCCATCCATCTCTCATCACTCAATCCATCCATCTCTCCATCACTCAATCCATCCATCTCTCCATAACTCAATCCATCCATCTCTCCATCACTCAATCCATCCATCTCTCCATCACTCAATCATCCATCTCTCCATCACTCAATCCATCCATCTCTCCATCACTCAATCCATCCATCTCTCCATCACTCAATCCATCCATCTCTCCATCACTCAATCATCCATCTCTCCATCACTCAATCCATCCATCTCTCCATCACTCAATCCATCCATCTCTCCATAACTCAATCCATCCATCTCTCCATCACTCAATCCATCCATCTCTCCATCACTCAATCCATCCATCTCTCATCACTCAATCCATCCATCCCTCCATAACTCAATCCATCCATCTCTCCATCACTCAATCCATCCATCTCTCATCACTCAATCCATCCATCCCACCATAACTCAATCCATCCATCTCTCCATCACTCAATCCATCCATCTCTCCATCACTCAATCCATCCATCTCTCCATAACTCAATCCATCCATCTCTCCATCACTCAATCCATCCATCTCTCCATCACTCAATCATCCATCTCTCCATCACTCAATCCATCCATCTCTCCATCACTCAATCATCCATCTCTCCATCACTCAATCCATCCATCTCTCCATCACTCAATCCATCCATCTCTCCATCACTCAATCATCCATCTCTCCATCCTCACCATCTCAATTCTTCACTCTCACATTCTCTCGCTTTCTCTCTCTCTCTCTATTAACCCTCCCCCTCTTATTTCTTCAATATTTTTTCTTTCCATTCCAGAGGGGCCCACTTCCTGCCTGATTTGTCGGGTAAGGAGGTTGAGAGGGGGATAGAGAGAGAGGGAGAGGTAGAGAGAGAGTGAGAAAAGGAGAGAGAGGGGGGGAGAGATTAAATGACAGCCTGGTGTTGACTTAACATCTGCTACCGCTTAACAGTACAGAGAGACAGAGAGAAGGAGGGAAGGAGGGAAGGAGGGAAGGAGGGAAGGAGGGAAGGAGAGAAGTAGGCAAGGAGAGAAGGAGGGAGGGAGGGAGGTAGGGAGAGGAGGCAAGGGGGCAGGAGGGGGAGGGAGGGAGGGAGGGAGGGAGGGAGGGAGGGAGGGAGGGAGGGAGGGAGGGAGGGAGGGAGGGAGGGAGGGAGGGAGGGAGGGAGGGAGGGAGGGAGGGAGGGAGGGAGGGGGAGGCAAGGGGGCAGGAGGGAAGGAGAGAAGGAGAGGAGGTAAGGAGGGAGAGAAGGAGGGAAGGAGAGAAGGAGGTAGGGAGAGGAGGCAAAGGGGGCAGGAGGGAAGGAGAGAAGGAGAGGAGGGAAGGAGGGAGGGAGGGAGGGGAAGAACTTCCAGAGTGAAGTTAAGAAAGAGAGGGAGACCTGAAGAAGAAACAAAACGAAGGATTTAGAAAACTGGAACAACAGAGGTGTCAAGATCTGACCCCTGCAGAGCCATGGTAGGATATTACTAGACAAAACAATGGGAGTAGAAAATGAGAAATGAAAAATACACTTTGCAGACCTCTCTAGTTTGTATTCCCCAAGGGGTCACTCCAACCCATATATGGCCACACGGGTCCCTCCCTCTTCCTCCATCTCTCTCACTCTCTTTCCCTCCCTTTCTCTTTCCCTCTCTCTTTTTTGTAATATCCCCTCCCAGAGTGCTTAGCCAGTCTGTCCCGGTCGGTCATCTGCGTGAATGTGCCACGTCAAGCCTGGATACTCTGCCTGGCCGACATGACCCAAACGGACCGCGATGGGAGCGACACACAGAAACACAATAAACAAAAAAACTAACGAGAGAGGGGGAGAAGAGGTGACGCAGACTGGTGAAAAGAAAACAGTGATTTTGGGGATCGGGTGGGGGTTCCCTACTTCTTGATTCCAAAATGGAGGAGGATGAGGGAGGAAGGCAAAGAGCAGCAACCGTGCAGCCCTACTGCCTATATGTGGCCTGACACTCTGAGTCTGTCTATCCGGCTCCGTCCTCCCAGTGTTCAGACTACCTGTTCATTGTCATACTGGTGTACAGTAGTCTGCACATTGGTTAGACTGGGCAGGGAAGCACTTCTCTTCTCTTTGGGGAAACATTGGCTTTCAAGGAGTGGGTTTGATTAGCCACACTCCACCATGGAGTATCTTCCAGAGCTGCCTGCTCGTCTCTGCTTCCTCCTTTACTGTGTGTGTTAACTATCGGTTCTCACTAGGGCATCCTATTTGTACTTTGTGGCTGTTGTAACTGCATTTTTTAAAAACACTTATTTTATTTATGCAACACATGTATAACATCAGTTTCCTGACGAAAATGCCTATGCTATAACAAAGTTGTTTTTTTCATAGTCAGGTCTAGACCAATGTGTTGTAATGTCTTTGAAACAGTTTTTCTGCTAAATGTACAGAACAACAGTAATAGAAATGTATAGGCTCCCATGCACAAAGAATTCAGCCCTGATTGGCTCTGGTGCAGTAAAGGGAGGAGCAGCAGCGGCTCCATAGAATCAAACACAGAACAGTGGTCAACCCATCCATCAACTCCTGCTTCAAATACAAACACATACTTCTAGTACTTCATTGGGGTTGGGCGTTTACAGTAACTATGTTGCCTAAATATACAGTCAAACTCATAGTGATGAAATATAATAGTAAATCATTTCATTCCGTGATCAAACTATTGTGTGAAAGATGATCTTCATATTGCCCAGGGTGTGCAAGCGGAAATCAGCGAGAAATATTACTTCACTCATGATATAATAAACCAGTGAGGGGAGTGGCCTGGTGGTTTGGTAGGTTGGTGGGGTTAGTAGATGGCGGTGTTGAGAGGATGTATAGGAATCAGTGGTATTGTTGGGGTAAAGTATCGTATTGGGGTTGTATACTGTATAGAGATTGGAATTAGTGGTGGGTGTAGTATGCTTGCTAGGATTAGCAATGGTGTTGGGAATGCTTTTACTGCACTGTTAGGGTGGTATTTCAGAGGCTGTGGGTTGGTATTGCTGATAGATGGTTTGCATAATGAAGGGGTATTTTACTGTACTGTTAGGGTGGTATTTCAGAGGCTGTGGGTTGGCATTGCTGATGGATGGTTTGGATATTGAAGGGGTGTTGGGTTCAGAAACAGAGAGGGAGGAATATTGTCATTTAATAGGGGATTTCTCCCCACTGAATCATTGGAGGCTGATGTTTGGACTAAAAACTTGCCAAGAATGTGTGCTGTTCCAGAGAAACTGCCAACTGCACCAAGAAAGAGGCGGGGGGGGGGGACGGGACAGAGCTAGAGAGTGTGTGTGTGTCTAATCAAGTGTGTGTGTGTGTGTGTGTGTGTGTGTGTGTGTGTGTGTGTGTGTGTGTGTGCGTGCGTGCGTGCGTGCGTGCGTGCGTGCGTGCGTGCGTGCGTGCGTGCGTGCGTGCGTGCGTGTGTGTGTGTGTGTAGAATAAATATACAGTAAAACGCACAAGGAAAGTAAAGAAATGCTTGGTTGAATATCAGAACTGCTTGAGAGTCAATGCAACTTGAGAATGTCTACGTTCCACCCAGTTAATGTCTATACCTATTAATAATCAAATAATGCCTTATAAAGCCAACACATTACCGTTTTTGTGTAAATGTGTGTGTTTGTATAATGTGTGTGAGTATGTGTGACCAGTGGTTTGATTTGGGATTGTTCCAATTGTGCAAAAGAAAACCAAATGCTTTAACTCCCAACGGAGTGAGAGAGGAGAGGTGGAGAGAGAGAAAGAGAGACAGAAAGAAAAGATGGGGAAACTCAAAGACAGACAAAGTGGGCGAGACAGCTGATAGGGTCACAAACAGTCCACATAGTTTAATCCTCTCTATGTTCAGAATGTGGTCAATACACAGCCATATTCACTGGACAGGACTCAAAAGTATTTTATATCCTCTTCCTCTCTTTCTATGACCTATGGATGTCATCTGCTGACCAGTGCATGGATTGGCTGACTCCGGGAGTTGCTGTGTGTCTGCCTGTCTACACTTGCTGTGCAGAACTTCCTGGAACCTGTACAGCAGGCACAGACAGGCAGACAGACACCAGCCCACCAAGCTATGATGAACGCAACATTCAGTCAATCAAGGAGCACCCTGCATCTCAAGGGGAGGGGAAACCCCACTGAAGAGCCAATGGGGAACCACCGTTGAGTTGTGATTCAGTGAGTAGTCAGAAGGTATGATTTATAAAATGTCCTCTACAGATATATCAAACAAAAGAGACTCTTATGACATTGGAATATTCTACCATTTGTTTACCCTGTCCTCCCTTCTGCCAGACATTAACCAGAAATTATGTTCCAATCCACCAACACCAGAAATCTAGCCATAAACTGCATCTAACTTACTGTGATTGACTACCGTACTAACCCACCCTGAAGAGGGTTGACTAACTCACCTCATCATCCTTAAACCAGGACAGGCTCTCAGCGGTCAGGACAAACCAGTACTCCTTGGCCCCACCTTTAATGATGCTGATGTTGTTGATGGTTAGCCAGCCCTTACGGATGACCTGTAGAGAGGGTAGGGGGCAGAGGTCAGAGGTTAGAGAACAGGGATTAAGAGATGGGGCCATAGTGGTGGCGGGTGTTGTGATTGTCAGGAAGAAAATTCTGACAGGTTTAAAGGCACTGAACAGTTGTCAGGTCAACACAGAAGCTAAACCTACTGTACCCATCCTCCACTGATTACACATTCTGTCAAACCTGGCTTGCTAGGCTACTATACATAACCAAACCTGGCTTGCTAGGCTACTATATGTAACCAAACCTGGCTTGCTAGGCTACTATACATAACCAAACCTGGCTTGCTAGGCTACTATACATAACCAAACCTGGCTTGCTAGGCTATTATACATAACCAAACCTGGCTTGCTAAGCTACTATATGTAACCAAACCTGGCTTGCTAGGCTACTCTACATAACCAAACCTGGCTTGCTAGGCTACTATACATAACCAAACCTGGCTTGCTAGGCTACTATACATAACCAAACCTGGCTTGCTAGGCTACTATACATAACCAAACCTGCCTTGCTAAGCTACTATATGTAACCAAACCTGGCTTGCTAGGCTACTATACATAACCAAACCTGGCTTGCTAGGCTACTATACATAACCAAACATGGCTTGCTAGGCTACTATATGTAACCAAACCTGGCTTGCTAGGCTACTATACATAACCAAACCTGGCTTGCTAGGCTACTATACATAACCAAACCTGGCTTGCTAGGCTACTATACATAACCAAACCTGGCTTGCTAAGCTACTATATGTAACCAAACCTGGCTTGCTAGGCTACTATACATAACCAAACCTGGCTTGCTAGGCTACTATACATAACCAAACCTGGCTTGCTAGGCTACTATACATAACCAAACCTGCCTTGCTAAGCTACTATATGTAACCAAACCTGGCTTGCTAGGCTACTATACATAACCAAACCTGGCTTGCTAGGCTACTATACATAACCAAACATGGCTTGCTAGGCTACTATATGTAACCAAACCTGGCTTGCTAGGCTACTATACATAACCAAACCTGGCTTGCTAGGCTACTATACATAACCAAACCTGGCTTGCTAGGCTACTATACATAACCAAACCTGGCTTGCTAAGCTACTATATGTAACCAAACCTGGCTTGCTAGGCTAC
This sequence comes from Oncorhynchus keta, assembly GCF_023373465.1. NCBI lineage: Eukaryota > Metazoa > Chordata > Actinopteri > Salmoniformes > Salmonidae > Oncorhynchus > Oncorhynchus keta. Next base: position 17,758,800 of record NC_068443.1, on the reverse strand, counting down.
TATACATAACCAAACCTGGCTTGCTAGGCTACTATACATAACCAAACCTGGCTTGCTAAGCTACTATATGTAACCAAACCTGGCTTGCTAGGCTACTATACATAACCAAACCAATTTTTGCACAGATATGATGTATGAATAATAAAATGCAATGAGAAAGTGTGTTGTGTGAGAACTCAAAGTTAATCGATTGTGTCAGTGTGTATCTTTGTGACTCAACCAGACCACAACATGTGACTGAGTTCCGTTCGGTGACAGTCTCCTGGCACAACAAGGCACTAGGGTGACAGTCACAAACACAGGTCTGTGTCACAGTGTTAAGAAGTGGCTGTTGGGTTATTAGTGCTTCATTACATCCCCAAAACACACAATATTAGCATTATAGCATTAGTGCTACATCAGTGTCCATTGTGTTAGGTGTGTTAACCAGCAGGCACAACAAGCCCAAGGATTGAGTGAATATTAAGTTAGGTGTCTCAGACGGCATAGAACCACTAAGGGGGTTACCCAAACAGTTCATTTATAAAGTCTTGATTTTGTTCAGTTGTTTGCACGAATCAAAGATTTTTACAACACCATTTGTATTGGGAGGCTGATTGTGAAAGGTAACCCCCTGTGGTCAAAGGGATGAGGGAGTGTCGTAATGTAAACTGTTGCTCTTACAATCAGGCCTGAGGCGGGAGGAGAGGAGGCCTGAAACAGGAAGGAAGTGGGCCGTTAAAACACCTGGGGCACCACATTATGTGGGTACCACGTCTGGATACAACCTCACGACTGGAACCTGCCACACCTGGCTCAAATACATCAAGGCAAATACATTCTAATACTTGAGTTGTGGTTGATTTAGCTTGGAGTTTGTACTTTTGGGACTATTCCATTGGTTCCATTGTACAGCAGACAAACTAAATCAACACAGATCAAGTATTTAAAAGTACTTGACATGTGTATTTGCCATAGCAGTTGAGTGGGTTCAAGTTAGCATACCTTGAGAAGTGGAAAAAGCTATAAACAGCAGCACACTCAAAGTGACCACAAGAGGGAGCCACACTCAATGAGCAGTAGAGTGAGTATTTTTAAATGTTTTATTTTATTAGGATCCCCATTAGCTGCCGCTAAAGCAGGCAGCAGGCATAGCCCAACCCTAACCCCAACGAGTAATACTCACCAACCAGACCACACACCCAAAACAGGGCAGCTCAGATTCTCACTAAGGGCTTGGGATGAAATGCATGGGGGCACCTTGATGATATAGAAGTGGTTCAAACACAGTGATGATGGGAAACAGAGCGTAAAAACATCTGTTTGGTTTGTACACACTGACATAACAATAAGTGTCACCATCCAAGTGAAAAAGACACACAAAGGCTATTGAAAGGTCCCCAAAATCAACATGAAATGCAAAAACATGCGACACACAGGTAATGGATGTATACCGTACTGGAGTATACATACCATGTGTGTACAAATGAATGATAGATAAATAAACAATTAAGAGTCTGTGTCCTGTTTCCTCCTCTATGGTCCTGTTTCCTCCTCTATGGTCTGTTTCCTCCTCTATGGTCTGTTTCCTCCTCTATGGTCCTGTTTCCTCCTCTATGGTCTGTTTCCTCCTCTATGGTCTGTTTCCTCCTCTATGGTCCTGTTTCCTCCTCTATGGTCTGTTTCCTCCTCTATGGCCTGTTTCCTCCTCTATGGTCCTGTTACCTCCTCTATGGTCCTGTTTCCTCCTCTATGGTCCTGTTTCCTCCTCTATGGTCTGTTTCCTCCTCTATGGTCCTGTTTCCTCCTCTATGGTCTGTTTCCTCCTCTATGGTCTGTTTCCTCCTCTATGGTCCTGTTTCCTCCTCTATGGTCTGTTTCCTCCTCTATGGTCTGTTTCCTCCTCTATGGTCTGTTTCCTCCTCTATGGTCCTGTTTCCTCCTCTATGGTCTGTTTCCTCCTCTATGGTCTGTTTCCTCCTCTATGGTCTGTTTCCTCCTCTATGTCCCTGTTTCCTCCTCTATGGTCTGTTTCCTCCTCTATGGTCTGTTTCCTCCTCTATGGTCCTGTTTCCTCCTCTATGGTCTGTTTCCTCCTCTATGGTCTGTTTCCTCCTCTATGGTCTGTTTCCTCCTCTATGGTCCTGTTTCCTCCTCTATGGTCTGTTTCCTCCTCTATGGTCTGTTTCCTCCTCTATGGTCCTGTTTCCTCCTCTATGGTCTGTTTCCTCCTCTATGGTCTGTTTCCTCCTCTATGGCCCTGTTTCCTCCTCTATGGTCTGTTTTCTCCTATATGGTCTGTTTCCTCATCTATGGTCTGTTTCCTCCTCTATGGTCATGTTTCCTCCTCTATGGTCCTGTTTCCTCCTCTAAGGTCTGTTTCCTCCTCTATGGTCTGTTTCCTCCTCTATGGTCTGTTTCCTCCTCTATGGCCTGTTTCCTCTTCTATGGTCTGTTTCCTCATCTATGGTCTGTTTCCTCCTCTATGGTCATTTTTCTCCTATATGGTCTGTTTCCTCATCTATGGTCTGTTTCCTCCTCTATGGTCATTTTCCTCCTCTATGGCCCTGTTTCCTCCTCTATGGTCTGTTTTCTCCTATATGGTCTGTTTCCTCATCTATGGTCTGTTTCCTCCTCTATGGTCCTGTTTCCTCCTCTATGGTCTGTTTCCTCCTCTATGGTCTGTTTCCTCCTCTATGGTCCTGTTTCCTCCTCTATGGTCTGTTTCCTCCTCTATGGTCTGTTTCCTCCTCTATGGCCCTGTTTCCTCCTCTATGGTCTGTTTTCTCCTATATGGTCTGTTTCCTCATCTATGGTCTGTTTCCTCCTCTATGGTCATTTTCCTCCTCTATGGTCCTGTTTCCTCCTCTATGGTCTGTTTCCTCCTCTATGGTCTGTTTCCTCCTCTATGGTCTGTTTTCTCCTCTATGGCCCTGTTTTCTCCTATATGGTCTGTTTCCTCATCTATGGTCTGTTTCCTCCTCTATGGTCATTTTCTCCTATATGGTCTGTTTCCTCATCTATGGTCTGTTTCCTCCTCTATGGTCATGTTTCCTCCTCTATGGTCCTGTTTCCTCCTCTATGGTCTGTTTCCTCCTCTATGGTCTGTTTCCTCCTCTATGGTCTGTTTCCTCCTCTATGGTCTGTTTCCTCCTCTATGGCCTGTTTCCTCTTCTATGGTCTGTTTCCTCCTCTATAGGCCTGTTTCCTCCTCTATGGTCCTGTTTCCTCCTCTATAGGCCTGCTTCCTCCTCTATGGTTCCTGTTTCCTCCTCTATGGCATGCACCCCACTGTGTGAGCCAGGGCACCCATGACCTTTTGCCCAAGTGTGTGTGTGTGTGTGTGTGTGTGTGTGTGTGTGTGTGTGTGTGTGTGTGTGTGTGTGTGTGTGTGTGTGTGTGTGTGTGTGTGTGTGTGTGTGTGTGTGTGTGTGTGTGTGTGTGTGTGTGTGTGTGTGTGTGTGTAGTTCAGATCCTCCTCTATGCCTCACCTGGCTGACCTGGCTTGCAGCATTACTCTGCTTGCTGCTCTGCTTGCTGCTCTGCTGTGCACTATGGAGGAGAGACAGTGAGAGAGAGAGAGACAGCAGAAAGACAGCAGAGAAACAAAGAGAGACAGAGAGAGACAACAGAGAAATAGCAGAAGACAGAGAGATGCAGCAGAGAGACGACAGAAAGACACAGCAGAGATGCACCAGAGAGACAGCAGAGAGACAGAAAGACACAGCAGAGAGACAGAAAGACACAGCACAGAGACAGAAAGACACAGCACAGAGACAGAAAGACACAGCAGAGAGACAGCAGAGAGACAGAAAGACACAGCAGAGAGACAGCAGAGAGACAGAAAGACACAGCAGAGAGACAGCAGAGAGACAGAAAGACACAGCAGAGAGACAGAAAGACACAGCAGTGAGACAGCAGAGAGACAGAAAGACACAGCAGAGAGACAGCAGAGAGACAAAGACACAGCAGAGAGACAGCAGAGAGACAGAAAGACACAGCAGAGAGACAGAAGACACAGCAGAGACACACAGACAGAGAGACAGAAAGACACAGCAGAGACACAGCAGAGAGACAGAAAGACACATCAGAGAGACAGAAAGACACAGCAGAGAGACAGCAGAGAGACAAAAAGACACAGCAGAGAGACAGAAAGACACAGCAGAGAGACAGCAGAGAGACAGAAAGACACAGCAGAGAGACAGCAGAGAGACAGAAAGACACAGCAGACAGCAGAGACAGAAAGACACAGCAGAGAGACAGAAAGACAGAAAGACAGCAGAGAGACAGCAGACAGAAAGACTCACAGAGAGACAGACACAGCACAGCAGAGAGACAGCAGAGAGACAGAAAGACACAGCAGAGAGACAGCAGAGAGACAGAAAGACACAGCAGAGAGACAGACAGAAAGAGACAGCAGAGAGACAGAAAGACACAGCAGAGAGACAGCAGAGAGACAGAAAGACACAGCAGAGAGACAGCAGAGAGACAGAAAGACACAGCAGAGAGACAGCA